>NC_053023.1:220573872-220784069 GCF_003073215.2 Triticum urartu | reverse complement strand
CATCGTCAATCTCAAGTGGGATTCTAATAGCATCTCCAATAGATGATGTAAAATGGATGTACAATTAACATCACCAGAAACCACCTGACTACAACAGATGAGGTAAAAATTGTTGACTCTGAACTTAACTATCGAAACTGAAATTTACAGTGGATTCTGAATGCTACTGTCGAAACTGAACACAATGGTAGCACAGAGGCACTTGACATGTAGTTTAGGGAGGGCCTGCAGTTCATCTTCAACCTGCACCCCCCCTGAGCCGCCAGCCACCACCGGCAGAACCGCCGGCCCCAGCGCCGCCTCGCTGCCCCGAAACACCTCGCCACCGCCGCCCCGGCCAGCCCTCTAGGCCCCCCGCCCCCTCCCCCCACCCTGAACCCTAAGATAGATAGTGGGGTACCTCTCCGGCGAGCCCCCGTCCCCGCTGCGGGTGGTTCTTCCTTAACTCCGGTGAGCCCCCCCAACCCCTGAAAATCGACTGACCCAAAAGTCGATTCAGTCGACTGAAGTGTGGCTTAATCGGAGCAGAGCAGCAACACGAGCGAGGGGGAGAGCAGCAGCAGCAGCTGTGTGAGCGAGCGATCAAGTGAGAGCCGGAGCAGCAGCAGCAGCAGATCCGGCTGGTATGGACGCCACCGCCGAAGGGGCCTCGCACTTGGGGGGAGCCGCCGTGGAGATGTCGCTCGCGGCGCCGGCTTCAAGGTAGCCGCTCCATGGGGGTGCAGGATGGAGCACCGTCGGTGCCGGGAGGTCGAGTTAAGGAGAAGGTGCGATGCGATGAGTGTACAACCTCTTTGGTGGCACCGAGTAGGCCTCGGCTTCGTCCGAGGAGTCAGTGAGGATGTTGCGGTTCCGGTGGAGCAGGTTAAGGCGGCGCTGTGGGGATAGAGCAGCCACGATAGACGAGGCGATCGTCGGAGCAGCTCCTTGGGGGTGGAGGACAGGGCGGCTGAACCGGCGGGACGGCGAGATGGACGACGGATCCTCATCCGGGGAGGTGGACGAGGGACGTCGAGATGTTGCGGTGGATGACGTCGTCGGGGAAGAGGCTCTGGCTGGGCAGCGGTGACATGGCGAATGGAGGAGGGTGGGGTTTCACGGCTGGAGCGGAGAGGTTATGGCGGCCTGGGATTTCGAATGGAGAAAAGGGGGCGATGTGAGGGGGTGAAGCATGACTTAGGAACGCGCTTGTCCAAAATGTAGGGTGTGTTACAAAAGTACCCCCCCCCACCGATTTGAACTAGCGGCCCTTTTGGCTTAGGGTTAGAAGGGGAAATTCGCGTGTCGGGATTTGGCAGCTGGAGGTAGTTTTCACGCGCGTTGTAATTTTGGGATAGCAAGGCGCGGGTTGTGAAGGCGCCAGTTTGGGAGCACAATATCTGAAATTTTGGGATATAACAAGACGCGGGTTGAATTTTAGGGACAAGCCTAACGTGTAGTAATATTGTACTTGTACGTACCAAATCAATCCGCACTTCCCTCAACCAAAAAGAAAACGGAAAAAATAAAACTATTCACACCACACAAAGAGAGAGTCTTGCCCCATTTTACTATACAAATGCCATTCAAAGCTACTCCCTCCTTCCATCTATATAGGGCCTAATGCGTTTTTCGATGCTAACTTTGACCAAATATTAGAGCAATGATATATGACATGCAACTTACACAAAGCACACCGTTAAATTCGTTTGTGAAAGGTTCTTTCAATGATATAATTTTCACATTGTGCATGTCATGTACTATTAATCTTGTCAATAGTCAAAGGCGGTGTTAAAAATCTCATTACGCCCTATATAGATGGAAGGAGGGAGTATGAATCCATGTTATGTCCGATTAAATTTTTCGCTTGCTGTATGATGCATGTAACCTACTCATACCAACATTTTAGTTCATTCCAAATATCTATACTGCCGCTGCAATTCGAACTAAATTTGAATTCGTTTCTCTATTTAAATAAGAATCTACAATCATGATTGTTGCCAACTTCAACCATCATAGTTTCCTTGCTATCCACCAGATATAAATCAGATGGCCTATAATGCAGGATGGCAGGCACACCATCATCAACAACTCCGTTTTTTATAAGAGTAGAGATAAAATATATTAAATGTAGTATACCATGTTCATAACCACACCATGTGTATCACCGTTATATATATTCACACATCCATCGGTTTGAAACACTATGAAAAATTCTTCAAATATCCGAATTCACTTTTTATAATGGAGTATATATGATCTCTATTCGTCTTTTACACCCACACAACCCTCTTATCTTTGTAGCTAGCGCTAACTTTCTCTTGTGCATGCACACGCCCGCATCCCTCTCACCCTCCCTCAGCATTCTCTAGCTCCATCGTGCAAATTCATCTTTTCACTTTAGGCCGTTCACCCACGGTGTGTGTAGGCCCCCCCCAGCTCCTTCTTTATGACACACATCATGCCTAGCACAAACACAAGCTTCCCCTCTTCTCTTGTCACCGTCCATGCCTCACTCCCACCACTCTTTTCATCGTTCCGTACTCGCACACTCCTCCCCCTCGATATAGTATGTCTCTCGTACCACCTCCTACATGCATCCCCCTCTCTCTATCCTTCTCCTCGTGCCTCATTTGCTTCTAACACACACATGCATGTATACCGATCGATCTCCCAACATATACCTAGATCGACTTTAACTACCCCCCCTATCGATCGACGTACCTCACAAGTTATGTCTCTCGTTTCTCTTACAAAGGGCGATTGATCTTCCTATGTAGTTACGTCTTCTTACCACAGCCACATCGTCCCCCTCATCATTTGTGCATGCCTCCTGACCCGTCTCTCACACGCACATGCACAGACAACAAGCATCCATCTCCTCTCTTATTGATATTGCGGGCGTGCCCTCCGTTTGTCTAGCAAGCCTATCCCACCGTTTGTTAGAAGCAACTCCACTAGCACCCCCTCCAACACTCTAGCTCTGTCTCTCTCCCAACCTTATTCATCTCCTGCACATATGCATGGATGCCGATCGATCTCCCTTAATACATGAGGCAGATCGATCTCCTTAATACATGAGGTAGGCCTCTCTCCTCCTCCACACATATACCAGCCATTGTACCTCTATAGTTAATTGGGCCTCCCTCTTCCCCCACCACACACCGATAGTCGAGCGCTACAGGTAGGTATCCATGCCACAGAGACAAACTGCACATGTCCCATCTCACGTTCCAGTAGGCCAGCCACTCTATATCTTTGACGTGGGCACACACAAATTCGATGGCACTCTTTATCGATCGCGCGCGCACACACACACACACATCATCCCTCTCTTCGATTCTATGGACACCTCAAGCCGATGATACCTCCACTCTCTTCTCGTGGATCGCCCCCTCTGTATATATGTTATATCCAGGACTCTATTTCACACACATTGCATATGTTAAATTTTTTGATTGACCCCCCCACAAAAAAACTCTCAAGAACCCACACACTATATCTCACTAGGTTTGTATCTCTCTCACACAACCCCACGTAGGTGGTGTACGTATACAAGAAGAGAATAGGTGCACCGTGCACGTACTCACGCTTCGTGCCCAGCCACACCCGCGAGGGTACACGGTGGAGCTCATTTCTCCGCAGAAGATGAATTTGTTTTTGAAACATCAAGTGGCCAGAGACTCGAAAACTTATTTTCCCATTAGTGACTTGTCAGGGCAGTGGATTTTAGTTTGTACGATAATGCTGCATCCACCTAAAGTAACTAAAGTTCTTACGTAAACTTCCTAGTAATTCCCTCTTCATAGGTGCAACATTACTCCTAACATTTGTAATATCAGTTTGAAACTTGTAATATTGTTGTGTCCTATTCCCGTGTTTTCAAAATCATGCGAATCAAACAGGTCCTGAGTTGGTGATGATGTTGTGCCTCCCATCTTTCACCAATAGTCGTCGGATCTAGATCTTACGCATACAAACCAAGCTTCTCCATTTTTGCAAAAAGATGCCCGCACTTGTTCCCTATTTACAACCAAGTCCTTGTCTCTCACAATCAGCCTCATCTCCTCCCCACCACATCTAGGAGCAGAAGGCCGTGGAAAAATCTGGCGCAATGGCCACTGCCGGAGCCGTCCACCCCCAATATTGGTGTTCCGTGCAATGCACGGGCATCTACGCACGGGAAATTATGTCGAACAGGGCTAGTTGTAAGCAAGCTAGCTCTACAGCCATGATGATAGTGACTGCAGACGGTGAGGCTGACTATGGTATGCCGAACACGGCGCCTATACTCAGGTGTCATCTCCGGCGCAGGGTCTTGTCACTTCACTGTGAGGAGCAGCACGTAATAATTTGACCAACAGATAGTACAGTGCTAGTACTCCTACTACTACTCCTACATTGCTAGTACTACTACTAGTACTAGTAGCACCACCGTCTGGATTTAGGAGTACTACCACGTCCATCTGGATTTTAGTATTTGACTAGCAATATCTAGTAATGCACGTCACCAAAAATGTACTACTCCCTCTGTAAATAAATACATGGTGTTTTATTCCTATCGGCGAGAGAACTTAATGTTTTTTTGCTACTCCTAACTAGAGTACTAATAGGATTACATGCAATGAATTAAACACTGCATGTCATGTTTGGTAGTCTCAAGTCATTGAAAGCATGCACGGCCCACATCTCTCATTGGTTGATATGTCACGAAATAAGAAACAAGGAGGGAGTTAATGCACCGTGCCTAAGTGTTTTGGGATTATTTGGTTTTCATAAGGTGACTTACACAACATTTTTGTTTACATGCATTAACATTTTATTAGTTAAATCAAAGGTCAAAACTTGACGCAAAATGCAAAGGGGACCAATAAACCAATAAACATCAAACTTCCCTCGTTTGGCCCCAACTAGAGGTCTGGTGAGATGACTATACTGCACCGGCGCAAAGGGGGACGCAGCTTCATTGACTTATGGCAACTGCCTTTGGGTGAATGACACGTGGCCCCAGGGGGTGGCTGGCCCACATATCATACAGCCAAAGGCAGGTGCAGTAGAGGGCCGAGGAGTAGTACGAAATCCTACGCACCTACGCATGCTAAGCAAAGGCTGAGCGATCACTCGAATCACAAGATCAGTTGACTATAAGCTACGCTAGACCCATGGAGGCGATGAGCGCGAGCATCAGCCGGCCGTGCCAGATGCTCCACGACGCCGACCTGCGGCCCGGCACCGAGGAACGTCTCTAGGTAGTATTGCTTGAGGCCGCCAGGGCGAGGGGCCGCTTGGACGACAGTTTGTCTCCTTGTTCGACGAGGTCCTCGTCGGTTTCCTCGACAAGTTCACCGTCGTCAAGAAGCTTGCGGACGACTTTGACGTAAGCCTGCAGCCGATGCGCCCAGGCTCTGCGATGCCCACCACCCTCAATGGCCACTATGGTAACAACCTCTTCGACGCACTGGTGGCCCTGCGACTGCCCGCCGTTGCGCCGGAGAATGTCCACCTCGAGGTCGCGCTCGCCGCGCAGTGCCTGGCGCAGCAAGACACCAACGACATAATCACCCACGTCTACGCGCAAATCATCCACAAGGACTACTACATGCAAGAGGAGGACGATAGGATGCTGGCCTTCTTGGAGCGTGGGGCAACCTTGGACGGCACTGTTCAGAAGCACGTTGAGCTCGCCGCCAACGCTGCTGCTCCTCACACGTCGGTTGGTGACCCGGCTCACTAGGGCGTGAGGATGTCGTTGAACGTTGATGGATCCGTATGTATTTTTATCTTTCCGTCAAATCCATGTAGTAGTATATGATACTACAGTAATTATCTTACCTTTCGCATCAACTTCATAATTTTCGTACGTGCTCCATGCATGAACGGCGCCAGAACCAAACTTCTCATTACTCTAGGCAAAATCGTTATTTTCTATATATCGGTCGTGCCATGGAGCAGAACCAAATTTTACAAGTTACGAGTTCAAAAGGAAAAGCTTGCCGTGTTCGTGTCGCACCCCCACACGGTTGGTATGGCACGCCGCTCAAGCGGGAATGCGTGCGGTGTTGCATTTTCACTTACAAGTGGGACCGCAGTTGAGCAAACCGACTATCGGCAAACCCCCACCCCGCCCCATGGAATCCAAGAAAATTGGTGTCAGATGGGACTCGTGTGGGTGGTGTGTGCCGTACTGCTAGACGTAAATGCTAGTTATGGACCATGCCACCCCACTATATCGAGCCTATATCGAGGTACGTAGAACAAATTTCCTGCAGTCCGTGCTCAGCCCTCCTCTATCTCTCTTCTCAGCTAGCCAGCGGACGTGCGGAGCCCATCGTCTGTTTGCTCACATGCGGCCCCACATGTCAGTGAAAACGCAAGAGGACCCACTGAACCTGCACATCTTTCACCTTGACGTGCTGGTGATGAAAAACAAATCCAATAAAGATCTTCGGTGGCCGCTTTTGGAGTTACTCAGGAGTAGTAAGATTCTATTTATAGTTTAACCCAAGATGCACATCTCGTGGCTTCAACTACCACTCTATTTTCTTTCATGACACGACCTGGATGCTGGATGTCCCACGTGTCGGCGAAAGGAGGAAGAACCCGACCAAATCTTTGGTTCTACTCTCGGATGAGATTAGTGCACTTGTTGATACTCCTACTAGAATAGAGGCTAGACATGAGACTAGATGCGAGGAAACAACGTCTACTTCTTTACACTCGAAGAAGAAAGAAGCACGCAAGATCGAGCCTCCGCAGATCAACAATGAATGCATCGAGAAGGCACTAATCCAACTTACATGAGTAGTAAAATGTATTCTTGTGGTTCTTGTTTTCTTTGGTCTTGCTTTTCTAGTCAAATTATCGTTGGAGTTCGTGCAAAACGGAGGTCCGTTTGGGGTCATGCATTGGAGTTGGCCTTACAAGTGGGACCGCAGTTAAGGAAACCGACTATCGACAAACCCCCACCTCGCCCGCCGTGTGATGGCTGAAGTTAGAGAAACGACGAGGTTGAAGAGATTGCTCTAGCACGGACTCCAAGAAATAATATGGTGTCAGATGGATGTCGTGGTGGTGGCGTGTGCCGTACTCCTAGACGTGAATGCTTGTTCTGGCCCATGCCACCCTACTACTCCTACTACTTACTCGTACTAGTATATAGTATACTAGTATCGAGGATTCTAGGTGCTGGTTACGTACAACGAACACATTAACACATGGCTACAGTAAAAACACCTTCCTGACGAGCGAAGCATGTGAAGCTAGTACAAATTTAGAGAAGCGACTCGGAAGCCATTCATAAATTTAGTAAGTTTATCACAGACATATCATTTTATTACATACAACAGGTCATCAACCCACATCGACAACGAGGATACATTATAAATACTAAAGTTTTCACCACACAACAAATAACAAGCCATGAAATGAACTTCAACTCAACCATTCCACGGCGTTGGAAACACTTACTTTGAACCACAAGTGATTCTCTGGGATGGGCCATCCGTTGTCGATCTGGAGACCAATGCAGGACTGATCATCCAGGCTGAAGCGGCCTACTATATCAGTACCAGGGTAGGGAACCACCCAAATGTCCGAGGTATAGACATAGTTGCTTCTCATAAATGTGTCAACATCAGTTGGATCGCCTTTCACCATCATCGGATAGTTTTGTCCAAGGAAGAGCGAGTTTTCTCCAAGACTATCAATTCTGTGCCAGGGAGAAGGAGTTGGCGCTAGCACACTAGTATCCATCCCGAATACCATGCAATGGGTGTTGGAATAGGTCCGGAGAGTGCGACCATGGGAGAAACCTGCTTCCTTAGCAGTAACATCATCAGTGGGCTGTATACACACAAGAAGAGGTGATCCATCGGAATTAGTTGCCAGGCGCCACAGAGTATATGGGCGCTGCTCATGATCATCACCATCGGTATCTCCCCCTTGGTTATAAATTTTTTCAAGTATAGGTGGTGGGATGTTCACATGACCTTGGAAACACAATAAGAAGGTTAATTAGTAAAGGGAAACTTGCTAACCCGCATGCATGTGGATGAAACAATTATAATTACGGTGGAAGACAAACGTACTGAAACTACGAGGATACCATGCAAAAAGAGTGCCACGAGTGGTGGCAGCAAACACAAGGCCCTCGTATTGAATTGCATCACAGTACTCATTCATGCACAAAAACTGATTTTTGAGCAATGTCCATCGAGTCAAACCACTAAGGATGGCAACAAGCTTGTCGAAGATAGCAACAACTTCATAGTTGTTGTAATTCCAAGAGCGGTTGGGAACTCGACAAATTTCTATCTTCCGTAGAAGACAGTCACCATGATCGTATTTGAACGCGCGTACATTACCAGTGTGCTCAACCTTTGGGCAGTGTGCTGAGATATTTGGAAGTGGAACCCGGTGACGAGTGTACACATTCACAAGTTCCCACTTGCAGTTGGACCCAATGTAAACAACCCAATCTCCATTTGTGCCCGCCCAAGCCTTACCCTCAAGCGATGGCATCTTAACATCATACGTATCATTATCAAGCGGCATCAACTTGCACAGGGCGAGGCCTCCGTCGTGCCGGCGCCAGTCATCAGGATCACGACAAAGAAGATAGGGGAGATCAAACCGCTCCTTGACTCTTGGGTTCTTTGTAATGATGTTATTAGTTGAGTCGAGAATGGGCTTGAACAAACCTGCCATGCTAGCCGAGGTGATGACGTCACACCGATCAATGAGTTCCTCCACCATGTCATCTTTCAGATCGGGGCAAGAATAACGGGGTCGTTTCCAGCCTGTTCCCTCCATGGAGAAGACGATCGAACAATGGCAGAAGAAAGGGTGAAGGGCTGAAAGAAAATGGAGGAGGGAGAGGAAGAGCGTGCGACAGCAGTTCCAAATTGAGAGGGAAAGGCAAAGAGTCGGTGGACGGTTGCGAGTTTGCCACGGTTCACGAAGAGGCGCCCCGGCCTACACGTCCGTTCGGAAATACTCCTACTACTCGCCGTCATCTCACTGATATGTTGGAACGGGACCACATGTCAACGAAACATGGTGTGTAATTTCTCATGCAAAATGCGATCTGGTCGCATTGGCCCGAGGTGCCGCATTAGTTATCGACCTTTATTTTTTTAATGGTGTGCCGATCAGTTTTGAAGCATGACTAACTGGTATTGTACGTGGAGAGGATGACAGAAGGGACCCGCCAAGGTCATGGCACTACGCAAGCAAGTGCCTCCTTATTTCAAGCCAATAAAAAAATGGCTCCACCTAGTGGATTTCTGACATCTGGGTCCCATGCCATTGTCAACGTAGTCAATAAACGAGAGAATGGCACAATGAGTGGCTGACACCAGGGACCCAGCAGCTCACCCAGTTATTTTTGTTTTGGGTTAATTTGATAAATGCCACTCCAAATCTGGTGTATCCGAGAAATGCCACTGCAATTTCCAAACTTTGAAAAATGCCATTTCATGCCATTTCTAGTGGCATTTTTCAAAGTCTGGAGTGGCGTTTTTCAAAGTTTGCAAACTGCAGTGGCGTTTTTCAAAGTTTGCAAAAATTGCAGTGGCATTTTTCAAAGTTTGGAAATTGCAGTGGCATTTTTATGAATCACCATAATTGGAGTGGCATTTATCTAATTTGTTTTTGAGATGGAAGCAGGGTGTCAACTGGGCTGTGCGGGACACTCTGGCCTGTCTAGACAGCCTTTTCTTTTATGTTTACCACAGACCAACCCAGTAGTTTTTTTTCTTTCTGAAAATGGCTAGCCCAGTTCTTTTGTGATTTGTCAAGTAAGTCGGTTTATCAGGCCTGTTGGGCTGCAAATCTTTCAAGACGAGGAGAGCTTCATTCGGCTGACCGAGAAAATGGCCTATCAGTAATGAGAAATGGGCGGTACATTTTCAAAACACATCAAACCGGCAATTATTTTCAAATATCTACTTTTTCATTTCGAGATTTTAAATTGCATTGATTTTTATGCGTGGACAATTTATTGGATTTTATATTGATATACATTTACTTTTTTAAATCAGTCTGAATGTGACTCGAAATTTCAGGATTAAAAACAGTTCAGACCGCACCGACATATGCAAAATTTCGTATAATTTTTTAACTATGGCCATAATATGGGTTGTAATGCTAACATAATGAAAATTGCAGTGGCATTTTTATGAATCGCCATAATTGGATTGACATTTATCTAATTTGTTTTTGAGATGGAAGCAGGGTGTCAACTGGGCTATGCGGGACACTCTGGCCTGTCTAGACAGCCTTTTCTTTTATGTTTACCACAGACCAGCCCATTATTTTTTTTATTTCTGAAAATGGCTAGCCCATTTCTTTGTGATTTGTCAAGTAAGTCACTTTATCAGGCCTGCTGGGCTGCAAATCTTTCAAGACGAGGAGAGCTTCATTCGGCTGGCCGAGAAAATGGCCTATCAGTAATGAGAAATGGGTTGTACATTTTTAAAACACATCAAACTGAAAATTATTTTCAAATATCTTTTTTTCATTTTGAGATTTTAAATTGCATTGATTTTTATGCGTGGACAATTTATTGGATTTTATATTGATATACATTTATTTTTAAAATTAGTCTGAATGTGACTCGAAATTTCGGGATTAAAAACAGTTCAGACCGCACCGACATATGCAAAATTTCGTATAATTTTTTAACAGTGGCCACAATATGGGCTGTAATGCTAACATAAAGAATATGGGCTCCAAAAAAACCCGTAAGAATTAGCAAATGGGCTGTAAATTATTTGAAATAATGGCAGATGGGCTGTATGATGTTTTCCACAAATGGCCTGTATACTGTTGGATGTCCATCCAACGGCCGTCCTGCTTCTTCAATCTCTGCTCTTCCTGCTCCAGCCGCTCAAACAAGCGCTGGCGGGACTGCCTGCTCCCTCCTCCCCGCTGCCAGCTGTGCTGCCGCGCAGGCCTCACCGCCCCACCGTACTCCCATCGCTGGCCTAGCCATCCCTCTACTCACCCACACCTGCTGTTATTCTCCGGCGACGGCAGACGAACCAGTAAACCCTCGTATAGTCGTACTCCCCTCTACGTGGGAAACAAAAACAACGGCCGAGTCTTCCCTACCTCCGTGTTGTTCCCTTCCTAGGCCTCGCCGTCGTCCACCGCCCTGCTGCTCTCGGCGTGGCGTGGTCAGCATGGTTGACGACCGACATGCATCTGAAGTGGACTGTACATGGAGAGGCTGACAGCTGGGTCCACGGTCGCACGCAAGGAAATGCCTCCTTGTTACGCGCAAAATAATGATTTCCTCCACCTGACATCTGGGACCCACCGAAACGGCCTCTGTATTTCGCGGAAAAAACGTTACCGCCGCTGACAGCTCGGACCCACCAGCTATATCTTCGGACGCAAGGAAGTGCCTCCTTATTACGCACAAAAAAATGAATACTCCCCCTGCTAGCTGGGACCCAGTATAGTGGGCCTACTAAGTTGACGGGGACGAAGGGCTTTGTCAACTTAGTCAATATGCACGATTCTAGCTCGACTGACCGTACGATGTCCATCCAACGGCTGTAGTGCTTCTTCAACCTCTGGTCTTCTTGCTCCAGGCGCCCAAAGCAGCGCCGGTCGTGCCGCCTGCTCCTGCATCCCGTGGCCGGCTGTGCTGCCGCGGAGGCCTCACCGCCCCCATACTACCCCCACCGCTGGCCAGGCCATCCCTCCACTCCACTCACCCACACCCCCTGTTATTCTGCGGTGACGACAGCGTAGCCGAACAAGTGAACCCTCATACTCCTCTCCGCGTGGGCATCCACTGCCGCGTCTTCCCCGGCTCTGCATCGTCCCCTTCCTAGGCCTCACCGTCGTCCACCGCTGTCGTGCTGTCGGCGCGGCATGGTCAATGTGGTCAACGACCGAATTCCACCGGAAGAATACTGTAAGTGCCTCCTTATTACGCGGAAAATAATTATTCCTCCACCTCACAGCAGGGACCCACCGGATGCCCACCAGTATATCGCGAAAAAATGTTTGTCCCTGACTACTGGGACCCACCCGACGGGCCATCGTATTTCGCGAAAAAAACGTCCCCCCTGCCGTCAGCTCGGACCCACCGGAAGTGCCTCATTATTACACACAAAAAATGAATACCCCCTGCTAGCTGGGACCCACCTTAGTGGCAGGCTGACTTGTGGGCCTACTAAATTGACGGGGACGGGGGGCTTTGTCAACTTAGTCAATATGCATGATTCTAGCTCTAGTGACCGTACGATGTCCATCCAACGGCCGTAGTGCTTCTTCAACCTCTGGTCTTCTTGCTCCAGCCGCCCAAACCAGCGCCGGTCGTGCCTTGTGCTCCTGCCTCCCGTGGCCGGCTGCGATGCGGCGGAGGCCTCACTGTCCCCTACTACTCCCACCGCTGGCCAGGCCATCCCTCTACTCACCACACCCCCTGTTATTCTGCGGCGACGGCAGCCTCACACCGCAGCGAACTAGTGAACCCTCGTACTCCTCTACGCGTGGGCATCCACTGCCGTGTCTTCCCCGGCTCCGCGTCGTCCCCTTCCTAGGCCTCGCTGCCGTCCTCCGCCCTGGTGCTCTCGGCGTGGCATGGTCAACATGGTCAAGGAACGGCTTCCATAGGACGTGGACTGTATGTGGAGAGGCTGACAGCTGGGTCCACGGCCGTAGCAAGGAAGTGCCTCCTTATTACGTGCAAAATAATTATTCCTCCACCTGTCAGCAGGGACCCACCGGACGGGCCACCAGTATTTTGCGAAAAAAATCATTTCCCCCTGACTGCTGGGACCCATCGGACGGGCCACCGTATTTCGCGAAAAAATGTCCCCCCCGCTGTCAGCTCGGACCCACCGGAAGTGCCTCCTTATTACGCACAAAAAATGAATACTCCCCCGGCTAGTTAGGACCCACCTTGCTGGGAGCCTGACTTGTGGGCCTACTAAGTTGACGGGGATGAAGGGCTTTGTCAACTTAGTCAATATGAACGATTCTAGATCCAGTGACCGTACGATGTCCATCCAACGGCCGTAGTGCTTCTTCAACCTCTGGTCTTCTTGCTCCAGCCGCCCAAAGCAGCGCCGGTCGTGCCGCATGCTCCTGCCTCCCGTGGCCGGCTGTGCTGCTGCAGAGGCCTCACCGCCCCTACTATTCCCACCACTGTCCAGGCCCTGCGGCGACGGCAGCCTCACACCGCAACCGAACCAGTGAACCCTCATAGTCCTCTCCGCGCGGGCTTCCACTGCCGCGTCGTCCCCTTCCTAGGCATCGCTGTCGTCCACCGCCGTGGTGCTCTCCGCGCGGCGTGGTTAACGTGGTCAAGGAACGACTTCCATCGGAAGAGTACTGTACGTGGAGAGGCTGACAGCTGGGTCCATGGCCACAACCCAGTTTTTTTGATTTGCCAAGTAAGTCGCTTTGTCAGGCCTGTTGGGCTGCAAATCTTTCAAGACGAGGAGAGCTTTCATTCTGCTGGCCGAGAAAATGGCCCATCTGTAATGAGAAATGGGTTGTACATTTTTAAAACACATCAAACCGACAATTAGTTTCAAATATCTTTTTTTAATTTCAAGATTTTAAATTAAATTAATTTTTATGCATGGAGAATTTGTTGGATTTTATATTGATATACATTTATTTTTAAAATCAGTTTGAATATGAGTCGAAATTTCGGGATTAAAAACAGTTCGGACCGCACCGAAATATGCAAAATTTCATATAATTTTTTAACCGTTGCCACAATATGTCATAGCCCTAGAGTTTGCTTGTAACTAGTGGCATTGCATCCATGCATCATGTTCAAATTTCATGAAACTTGAAATGGGGATTGTTGAAACCCTAGCACCAAATGAATTCAACTAGGTTCAATAAAAATATTTTCAATGATCCAAAATGCCCTTCAGAAAAGTTCATGATTTTTGTTAAAGGTGAAAACCTCTGCCAAAAGTCATGCACATATTTCTAGGCCATTCTGGAATTTTTTGAATTAAATCTTATTGTATTTGACTTTGGGCATTTAAATACTATAAATAATTTAAATGTTCAAATAATGTTGGAACTATTTTTGGGCCACTGAAATAATTCAGCAAGTGTCCATGAATATTTTCAGGATTTTAGGAAATGCCTTGGTATTTTTCCTAAGCTCAAAACTATAGCAGAAAACTAGTAAACAGAAAACAAATAAACGAAGAGAGAGAGAGAGAGAGAGAGAGAGAGACCCACCTGACTTACCTGGCGGCCCACCTGGCCCAGCCCCTCCAGCTGGCCCAGCCCACTGGCCGAAGCAGTCGTCTTCAACTTCTGCCAGTAGGCAGAGGCGTGTCGACGCGCGCGTGCCCGAGGCCTCCACCTCCTGCCTGCCGCCTCCCCGACGCGTCTGGACGACGCCACACGCCACCCCGGTCCCTCTCTCCCACTCCCTCGCCCTTTCCCCGCCTCTGCTCCCTCTCCGCAGTGCGCCCGAACACCCTGCTGCACGCCGACGAGCACCGCCACAGCCACGACGATCCCCCAGCCCAACCACCGTGACCAATAGCTCCGCAAGGACGCGAAGCATCTCCTCGACGAGCCACGCAAGCCGGGTTTCACCACAACACCGCCATCGATGCCTTCTTCAACCTCGGGACCGCCGGCCATCTCCGTCAAATTCGTCGGCTCCGGACCGTCCCTGACCTCGCCAAGCGTCCCCTCGTCATTGCCGTGAGCCACTAACCTTCTCCCCTAACTCAGCATGCTTGCCCCCATGCTGTAGCGCCGGTCCCCATGAGCACCGAAGCCGCCGTCCGCCATTTCTGCTACACGCATAGCCTCCATGCTCCCCTGGCCTCACTGTGCTGCTCTTAGTGCTCCCCGTGTGTAGGAGGTGCTGCCCAGCCTCTCCATTTGCTCACTGATGCACCGTAGCGACATGCCCGTACACCATCGAACACCACCACCGCCAAAGCTCGTCGCCGGCGCCACTCCGCCCACCCATGCTCCAGCCGCCACCACCACTGGATGCGCCCCTCCGCCAGCTCCCTGTAGATGCTCCCCGCGCGCCAAATCAGGCCCTGCAGTGAAATCCCGACTCCGTCCGCCGCGGATTTGGTCGCCGGCGGTTATACGCCGGCACCTGACGTGGCAACGTCATTAGCGACTAACAGTTCTGCTAATTAACCTCCTAGTGACACTGACAGCTGAGCCCCACTATCTAATTAAACATAGTTTATTTTCTGTTTAGGTTTAACTAACCAAGGTGAGCCCATGCGTCAGCTCTGACCATGCTGACGAGGCAGCTGACTGGGCCCACACGTCAGCGACCCTAACCAACACTGGTTCACTGACTAGTGGACCCCACCGGTCAGGTTTGACCCGGGGCAGCCCCGTTGACCTGCTGACGTCACACAGACGTCACGCTGACGCAGTTAACCATTTTCTGGTTTTAAAAATAATCAAGAAATTCCAGAAAACGGCCAAAACTTCTAAAAATCATAGAAATTAAACCGTAACTCCAAATGAAATAATTTATATATGAAAAATTATCAGAAAAATATGAAGAATCTGTTTATGCCATGATCATGCATATTTGAACAAGTTAAACTCATTGAATAGGAAAAATGATGATTAGGGCAATTTATGAAATAACATTTGGAGTTGGAATTTGATCTTGTTTGAGTTCCACTTCAATCAAATTGGCTAGATATTGCATTAGGTCAATTCAGTACCTTAATATGTCATATCATTCATTCGCTTGTGCATTGCATTAATTGAATGTTGTTTATGTTCCCTTGCCGGTAATTGTCCCCTCTCAGTAGACGTGTTTCGGCGATATGATCGATGACACCGATGAAGAGCTATACTATCTTCAGAAGTGCCAGGCAAGCAAAACCCCCCTTGTTCATTCCGATACAATCCCACTCTCTCGCTCCTGCTCTCTTTTACTACATTAGGACAACAACGATTCATCTGTTACTTGCTGCGGTAGTTGAACCCCTTATCCTCTGCATGACCTGTCATTGCCGAAGTAAATAGATGAAACCCACTAGCATGAGTAGGAGTTGTTTGAGCCCTGATGTGCCTACTCATTCATGCTTGTTTGTCATGCCTGCTATTGCTTAGAGTTGTGTCAGGTCTGATTCATCGGGGATGAATTGGAAAGTTGTGAACATGTCCTACTGTGTGTGAGCTAAGTGTGTTGAACACGATTTGGTAAAGGTATCGATGAGAGGCCATGTAGGAGTACATGGTGGGTTGTTTCATTGGAACCGTCCTTAAGCACCGAGATCTGTATGTCTGATTTAAGAACCAGTTGCTACCATGCATTGGGATCCTTAATTGACCCTCTCGGCTTCTTAACCACCCTAGTCCTCTGTCCAGGAGTTGCAACTAGTTTCTGGTGTTTGTAGGATATGTGTTGGCGGCCGTGCGTAGCGCTGACCCCAGGGGTGGGCTATGATGCGGTAGATACACCATGGTCGGGCATGCCGGGCGCCTGTTTGGTGTCTCGGAACCCTGTACACATCGTTCAGGGCCGTATGTGGAAACCTCGGCCGGACTCCCTATGGATGGAACCTGGATAGGCGATAAACCTAGACTAGAGACTTGAGTGTTTAGGTAGGCCGTGGCCGACACCCTCGTTGGGCTTCCACTTGAAGGTTGCCGAGTACATGTCGTGTAAACGACGATAAGTGGTGAGAGCGTGTATGAAGAAGTACACCCCTGCAGGGTTAACATCATCTAGTCGAATAGCCTTGTCCGCGGTAAAGGACTAGTTCGTTGCCTACACAGTTCATAGACAAGTGAAAGTGGATACTCTAAAATGCGCAAGATAAGCGTGAGTGCTATGGATGGCGTTCTCGTAGGGAGACGGGAGCGGATCCATAGTGGTGTATTGATATGGTGAATATGTGGACTCGTGTGCGCCACCTCAAAAGAGTTGCTTGCAGTCGTAGTTCAGGATAGCCACTGAGTCAAAGCTGGCTTGCTGCAGTTAAAACTCCACTACCCCTTTGTTGATACGATGCATATGTAGTTTGTTCTGATGTAAGTCTTGCTGGGTACATTTGTACTCATGTTTGCCTATTCTATGTTTTGCAGAGAGACGTCAGTCTCGCTAGTAGTTCCGTGTGGACATCGACGTTTAGCTTGATACCTCAGCTACGATCTTGTGCCCTCGGCAGGATCTGGTAGATAGTCAGGCTTCTTAGCCTTTTTCATTTGTAGATGTCTGTACTCAGACATGTTAAGCTTCCGCATGTGCTTTGATTTGTATGCTATGATTGTTGGGTCATGAGACCCATGTGTGTAACATCTCGCTCCTTGGAGCCTAATGAATAAATACTTGAGTCGTAGAGTTATGTTGTGATGCCATGTTGTATTTACACATATCGAGCATATTGTGTGTATGATTGAAATGCTTGGTATGTGTGGGATCCGACAATCTAGTTGTTCATCCTTGGTAGCCTCTCTTATGGGGAAATGTGGTCTAGTGCTTCCATGAGCCATAGTAGTCCGCTACAACCTGGTTCACCGGAGTCCTACTAGCCGAGCACTACTGCTCAGGACACTTGACTAGCCGGCATGTATTTCACTTCGTTCCTGTGTCTGTCCCTTCGGGGAAATGTCACGCGGTGAATCCGGAGCCCTGCCTAGCCTGCTACAGCCCGGGTTCCCGGAGTCTTGTTAGCCTAGTGCTACAGCCCGGATTCACACGCTGTTGACCGACATGCTCGATTTGATTCATGTATGCCTGTCCCCATAGGTTGGTGCCGCTTTGGGTTCATGACTAGCTATGTCGGCACGGGTTCTCTGTCATATGGATGCTAGCGACACTATCATATACGTGAGCCAAAAGGCGCAAACGGTCCCGGGCCATGGTAAGGCGACAACCGTGGGAAAACCGTGCGTGAGGCCGCAAAGTGATATGAGGTGTTACCGGCTAGATCGATGTGACTTGGAATCAGGGCCCTGATAGCATTGGTATCAGAGCCTGACTGCTTGTAGAATTACCAAGTCAAACTGGTCGAAGTCGTGTCTAGAAATGCTTTAGTTATGTAAGGGAATTGATTATGGAAGGGAACATAAGGCTCTTTTTACTTCTTATACCTTATGCCCTTCTGATCTGAGTCAACCTCTTCTTTTCTACGGGGTTAAGAAACTAGGACTTCTAATCTATCTATCAGGATGACATGTTACTAATCCATAGACTTGTAGGATTGATGGATTCATGTCTCAGTTCAGTTTCCAGTACTTTCGTGTGTTCATAGTTGGTCTCGGAACCTTGATATTGTGATGATTGAGTGGTCATGCCACTATTTCACAGGATATCTCAAATATTTTGAGCATTTACAGACGTTATGATGTCCGAGTCATCCCAGGTTACTAAATGGTCTGATGCATTTGCAAATCCTTTCTTCCCGTTCCCGATGTCCTATTGGTCAGAATAAGCACACTAACCGGTGCGTTGAGGTAATCTATTGCCTCGGTATATATTTTGGGGCTATTATTATGACCCTAGGTGTTTTAGGGAGTCACCTAGTAATCTAGCCATGTTTTGTGTTCCCGGTGTGATGGTTCTGGCCGCCATTCTCAAAAGCATCCCGTGATGCCATTTAGTTAGTAGGTATTCTATTCCTAGGCTCTTGAACCCAAGATTCACTCTACTTAATTCGTGTAGATAGTGTTGCTCGTTCCTTTAGGATATTAGTAACCCTTGCGATAGTCCTCGAGGTCCGTGGTATTTCCTTCTTCCAAATACCATGAACCATTGTTGGCAGAAGTTCTTTTAACCAAAAGATCACAGCCAGAGTGCTCTTGATGAGTTCCCCATTAATAATTGTCATTCTGCTAGTTCTATCATTCCACATGGGTTATCCGGAAGAAACCTGTTGAACTTAGTTCGACATACTAATCTATGCGTCCACAACTCAAAATGTTATATGTTCCTTGAGTTGACCCTCTTCAGTTATATTTCGACCTTCATCTATCAATTGATAGTCAGGAATAGTTGTGCATTCGTGTTCATCGATGCCTATTATTCTTGTGGTCCGTCAAGCCATTCTATTCCGGAATGACTAGGAGAAACAAACTCCAGTACCTTGTCCACTTCGAGAATTGGGTCAAAGTAGTTGTATGCCATGAATCAAAATTCCAACCCAGCTTTTGATTCTGTTCTACCCTGAAGTGTTACCCACTTTATGTCAGGAATATCATGGGAATTGCACCATCTCTTATGAATTCTTGTTGCAGTGATACTTCTTGCCATCATTGTTCATTCCTCGGTTCCAATGTTATTGTAAACGGAATGCTGACAAGTGAATCGTGATGTGTGAAATCAATACTCCGAGCAACTCGTTGCTTGGTAGTAAATGGACAATATTCTCATTCTTAGCATGTTGGCTATTAAACTACCATTCTAAGATTGATCTTGCTACCTAGTCCATATTTCCTGGTGCACTCCTCGATCAACGGGTTAGGATTTTGCCAAACCCTTGCTCTTTTGATCATATCGTCTTGCCTGAAAAGCAAGATTGATCTCGAGCTTAGTATCATGTCGGTGGTTCATGATTTTCCGAATATCTCCTAGGAAGTATTACCAGGTTTTCACCTGACCGCTATGTGGAGTTCGTGATCAAGTTGGTTTCTTACAAACTGACATTCTCCAAGAATCTATGGTGGTTACCCCCCTGAGCTAGTTGGTTAAGCTAAACGATAACTTGGAGAGTTGGAAGATAAAAGCTTGTCTGACTTAGTTCATGTTAAGAGATATCTTTGTGTGTGTGTGTGTTGAAGAAAGATGATATCCCCATCGATTGGTCCTCGTGATCAGTTGTTGGATCTTTGCCTTGTCAAAACTTTGACTTGAGGATGGGCTATCATCAAGTCAAATTAGAACCAACGATGTTTGTAATGTTGTCTTACTTGTGGTTGATCCCTCAAGCATCAACCATTACATCTTTTGGTCTGACCAATGCTATCACTGTGTTCACATGATGGTGGAAGTCCAGTGATATGGAACTTCCGATGAGTTGCTGTTGAGCCCATCAGCAGCATTTTGTCTCCCCCATGATTCATGTTGAACATCAACCTAGTGTTGGAAACTTTGTAAGCAATGCATTTGTGTTCCATTCATGAAGCTTATGCTTGGATAAAAGGAATGACTTTCTCCAAGTTCACGTGCACTAGGTGTAAGTTGCCGCCATGAATTTGAGAAAGGGTTTGTTTTGTTTTCCTTGGAATCATCCCAAATCAGTCATGCATATGTGCGAAGTATTCTATGGTTTGGTAGATTAATTACCTCCACTCCATATGTGTTCCTAGCACACCAAGCCACTGATTGATTTGTTTAAGGAAAAGGAGTTGTTGTGCAAATCCTAGGTCATGCACAAGACTTCGTTACCCTAGATGATGGTTTCCCACCTGAACTCGGTAGTGTTTTATCATAAGACTACTATGTGGTCATGCTTGTCTGGGACAGCGTGTTCACATGTGTTTAGCAGAACCAGCTCATGTTTTGGAGCTTGCTATCTTAGTTCATTTCTCGAGAATCTCGCAATGCCATCTCGTCGAATTGTGTTGCAAACTTTCTTTTCAGACATGCTGAGTCTGAAGTATCCTATTACCAATGGGATCCGAATCTCAAGCAGATATGATGGTTGGAACGTTTCTCAAGGAATGTAATATTGGTCTCTCTGTAACCCGGTAAAGTGGATGTTGTGGCCAACACACCCAACCGGAAGACTTATTATTGTAGTATCTTGATTGAGAAAGTTGGCCACCTCCCCATAAGGATCTCGTAGAATTTATTCCAAATAGTTGTTCCTTATGGATTTGTTGTGTTCCCGAAGTCCGACCTTTTACTTGATGTTCTATATATCAAACCATATCTATGAATGGACTACGCTAGGACATCAAGGAGAACATTAGAAGCGGAGAGCTAAATGTCTCTCGGTCGATCATCCAGATTCTATTTCCTTAGCCTTGCTAAGGGGAAGTCTGAGAAGGTGTTATCTTCCTTTGTATCCGCATCATCCATCACTAGTCATGATGGTAGTATGTTGTGTTGCCAGGATCCGTGCCACGAATGTTGGTAAAACCTTGATGAATATCGAAATGCTCAAGTTCTTGAGAGCACGTGCAAGCAAAATCATCCATTGTGTTGTCTTCAACAAGGTAGTCCACATCATCCATTCTAGTCTGGGTATGCCATCCCTTCTTACTCCGCCAAGCGATTGTTGTGAATTTCCTTAGGTTGGTATAAAGAGTTTCAATGATCTAGATATCAAAAGTAATTCTGTTTGCCATTTAGGGGAATAACTCCACAAGTCACCTCCCCCAAGGTGCCCCATTATGGGATCATGGCAATTATTTCCTCGCCACCCTGACACCATCCACCATCTCTCTAGCGTGGAATTGTTGCCCACCAAATCAAACCTCATCGTTTGTTCTTCCATCCCTCTCGATGTGTTTTGTGTCTCAGCTTGAGATGTTTCAACATCTCATTCCGCGAGCTGTTCTTGTATAGCTCGATCTTTGAGAAGATCAATCCTAGTAGAGTTTCTTTCCGTCGTCATTGCGTGGATGAAGATCTCAAAAGCGACGATGTCAAGATCAACGTATGCAATGAATCAACAATCTTATGACATGCAACCTGGATCGTGAAGACCGTGTTAGCTTTGCATCCCCTCTGTCTCCTTACCTCACGTCTTGAATCTCGCGATGAGATTCTTGTTTAGTGGGGGTGAGTTGTCACAGCCCTAGAGTTTGCTTGTAACTAGTGGCATTGCATCCATGCATCATGTTCAAATTTCATGAAACTTGAAATGGGGATTTTTGAAACCCTAGCACCAAATGAATTCAACTAGGTTCAATAAAAACATTTTCAATGATCCCAAATGCCCTTTAGAAAAGTTCATGATTTTTGTTAAAGGTGAAAACCTCTGCCAAAAGTCATGCACATATTTCTAGGCCATTCTGGATTTTTTGAATTAAATCTTATTGTATTTGACTTTGGGCATTTAAATACTATAAATAATTTAACTGTTCGAATAATGTTGGAACTATTTTTGGGCCACTGAAATAATTCAGCATGTGTCCATGAATATTTTCAGGATTTTAGGAAATGCCTTAGTAATTTTCCTAAGCTCAAAACTATAGCAGAAAACTAGAAAACAGAAACAAATAAACAAAGAGAGAGAGAGACCCACCCGACTTACCTGGCGGCCCAGCTGGCCCAGCCCACTAGCCAAAGCGGTCGTCTTCAACCTCTGCCAGCAGGCAGAGGCGTGTCGACGCGCGCGCGCCCGAGGCCTCCACCTCCTGCCTGCCTGCCGCCTCCCCGACGCGTTTGGACGACGCCACATGCCACCCCGGTCCTTCTCTCCCACTTCCTCGCCCTTTCCCCGCCTCTGCTCCCCCTCCGCAGCGCGCCCGAACACCCTGCTGCACGCCGACGAGCACCGCCGCAGCCACGGCCATCCCCTAGCCCAACCACCGTGACCAATAGCTCCGCAAGGACGCGAAGCATCTCATAGATGAGCCACGCAAGCCGGGTTTCACGGCAACACCGCGATCGATGCCTTCTTCAACCTCGGGACCGCCGGCTATCTCCGTCAAATTCGTCGGCTCCGGACCGTCCCCGACCTCGCCGAGCGTCCCCTCGTCATCGCCGTGAGCAACTGACCTTCTCCCCTAACTCAGCATGCTCTCCCCCATGCCGTAGCGCCGGTCCCCACGAGCACCGAAGCCGCCGTCCGCCATTTCTGCTGCACGCATAGTCTCCGTGCTCCCCTGGCCTCACCGTGCTGCTCTTAGTGCTCCCCGTGTCTAGCAGGTGCTGCCCAACCTCTCCATTTGCTCACTGATGCACCGTAGCGACGCGCCCGTGCACGACCGAACACCACCGCCGCCAAAGCTCGTCGCCGGCGCCACTCCCGCCACCCCAGCTCCAGCCGCCACCACCACTGGATGCGCCCCTCCGCCAGCTCCCTGTAGATGCTCCCCGCATGCCAAATCGGGCCCTGCAGTGAAATCCCGACTCCCTGCGCCGCGGATTTGGTCGGCGGCGGTTAAACGCCGGCACCTGACGTGGCAACGTCATTAGCGACTAATAGTTCGGCTAATTAACCTCCTAGTGACACTGACAGCTGAGCCCCACTATCTAAGTAAACATAATTTATTTGCTGTTTAGGTTTAACTAACCAAGGTGGGCCCATGCGTCAGCTCTGACCATGCTGACGAGGTAGTTGACTAGGCCCACACGTCAGCGACCCTAACCAGCACTGGTTCACTGACTAGTGGACCCCACTGGTCAGGTTTGTCCCGGGGCAGCCCTGTTGACCTATTGACATCACACAGATGTCTTGCTGACGCGGTTAACCATTTTCTGGTTTGAAAAATAATCAGGAAATTCCAGAAAATGCCCAAAACTTCTAAAAATCATAGAAATTAAACCGTAACTCCAAATGAAATAATTTATATATGAAAAATTATCATAAAAATATGAAGAATCTGTTTATGCCATGATCATGCACGTTTGAACAAGTTAACCTCACTGAATAGGACAAATGATGATTAGGGCAATTTATGAAATAACATTTGGAGTTGGAATTTGATCTTGTTTGAGTTCCACTTCAATCAAATTGGCTAGATATTGCATTAGGTCAATTCAGTACCTTAATATGTCATATCATTCATTCGCTTGTGCATTGCATTAATTGAATGTTGTTTATGTTCCCTTGCCGGTAATTGTCCCCTCTCAGTAGACGTGTTTCGGCGATATGATCGATGACACCGATGAAGAGCTATCCCATCTTCAGAAGTGCCAGGCAAGAAAAAACCCCCTTGTTCATTCCGATACAATCCCACTCTCTCGCTCCTGCTCTCTTTTACTGCATTAGGACAACAACGATTCATCTATTACTTGCTGCGGTAGTTGAACCCCTTATCCTCTGCATGACCTGTCATTGCCACAGTAAATAGATGAAACCCACTAGCATGAGTAGGAGTTGTTTGAGCCCTGATGTGCCTACTCATTCATGCTTGTTTGTCATGCCTGCCATTGCTTAGAGTTGTGTCAGGTCTGATTCATCGGGGATGAATTGGAAAGTTGTGAACATGTCCTATTGTGTGTGAGCTAAGTGTGTTGAACACGATTTGGTAAAGGTATCAATGAGAGGCCATGTAGGAGTACATGGTGGGTTGTTTCATTGGAACCGTCCTTAAGCACCGAGATCTGTATGTGTGATTTAAGAACCAGTTACTACCATGCATTGGGATCCTTAATTGACCCTCTCGGCTTCTTAACCACCCTAGTCCTCTGTCCAGGAGTTGCAACTAGTTTCTGGTGTTTGTAGGATATGTGTTGGCGGCCGTGCATAGCGCTGACCCCAGGGGTGGGCTATGATGCGGTAGATACACCATGGTCGGGCATGTCGGGTGCCCGTTTGGTGTCTCAGAACCCTGTACACATCGTTCGGGGCCGTATGTGGAAACCTCGGTCGAACTCCCTGCGGATGGAACCTGGATAGGCGATAAACCTGGACTAGAGACTTCAGTGTTTAGGTAGGCTGTGGCCGACACCCTCGTTGGGCTTCCGCTTGAAGGTTGTCGAGTACATGTCGTGTAAATGATGGTAAGTGGTGAGGGCGTGTATGAAGAAGTACACCCCTGCAGGGTTAACATCATCTATTCGAATAGATGCGTACATGGTAAAGGACTACTTCGTTGCCTACACAGTTCATAGACAAGTGAAAGTGGATACTCTAAAATGCGCAAGATAAGCGTGAGTGCTATGGATGGCGTTCTCGTAGGGAGACGGGAGCGGATCCATAGTGGTGTATTGATATGGTGAATATGTGGACTCGTGTGCGCCACCTCAAAAGAGTTGCTTGCAGTCGTAGTTCAGGATAGCCACTGAGTCAAAGCTGGCTTGCTGCAGTTAAAACTCCACTACCCCTTTGTTGATACGATGCATATGTAGTTAGTTCTGATGTAAGTCTTGCTGGGTACATTTGTACTCACGTTTGCCTATTCTATGTTTTGCAGAGAGACGTCAGTCTCGCTAGTAGTTCCGTGTGGACTTCGATGTTTAGCTTGGTACCTCAGCTACGATCTTGTGCCCTCGGCAGGATCTGGTAGATAGTCAGGCTTCTTAGCCTTTTTCATTTGTAGATGTGTGTACTCAGACATGTTAAGCTTCCGCATGTGCTTTGATTTGTATGCTATGATTATTGGGTCATGAGACCCATGTGTGTAATATCTCGCTCCTCAGAGCCTAATGAATAAATACTTGAGTCGTTGAGTTATGTTGTGATGCCATGTTGTATTTACACATATCGAGCATATTGTGTGTATGATTGAAATGCTTGGTATGTGTGGGATCCGACAATCTAGTTGTTTATCCTTGGCAGCCTCTCTTATGGGGAAATGTGGTCTAGTGCTTCCATGAGCCATTGTAGTCCGCTACAGCCTGGTTCACCGAAGTCCTGCTAGCCCAGCACTACTGCTCAGGACACTTGACTGGCCGGCATGTGTTTCACTTCGTTCCTGTGTCTGTCCCTTCGGGGAAATGTCACGCAGTGACATCTGGAGTCCTGCCTAGCCTGCTATAGACCGGGTTCCCGAAGTCCTGTTAGCCTAGTGCTACAACCCGGATTCACACGCTGCTGACCGACATGCTCGATTTGATTCATGTATGCCTGTCCCCATAGGTTGGTGCCGCTTTGGTTCATGACTAGCCATGTCGGCACGGGTTCTCTGTCATATGGATGCTAGCGACACTATCATATACGTGAGCCAAAAGGCGCAAATGGTCCCGGGCCATGGTAAGGCGACAACTGTGGGAATACCATGCGTGAGGCCGCAAAGTGATATGAGGTGTTACCGGCTAGATCGATGTGACTTGGAATCGGGGTCCTGATAGCATTGGTATCAGAGCCTGACTGCCTGTAGAATTACCAAGCCAAACTGGTCGAAGTCGTGTCTAGAAATGCTTTAGTTATGTAAGGGAATTGATTATGGAAGGGAACATAAGGCTCTTTTTACTTCTTATACCTTATGCCCTTCTGATCTGAGTCAACCTCTTCTTTTCTACGGGGTTAAGAAACTAGGCCGTCTAATCTATCTATCAGGATGACGTGTTACTAATCCATAGACGTGTAGGATTGATGGATTCATGTCTCAGTTCAGTTTCCAGTACTTTCGTGTGTTCATTGTTGGTCTCGGAAACTTGATATTGTGATGATTGAGTGGTCATGCCACTATTTCACAGGATGTCTCAAATATTTTGAGCATATACAGACGTTATGATGTCCGAGTCATCCCAGGTTACTAAATGGTCTGATGCATTTGCAAATCCTTTCTTCCCATTCCCGCTGTCCTATTGGTCAGAATAAGCACACTAACCGGTGCGTTGAGGTAATCTACTGCCTCGGTATATATGTTGGGGCTATTATTATGACCCTAGGTGTTTTAGGGAGTCACCTAGTAATCTAGCCATGTTTTGTGTTCCCGGTGTGATGGTTCTGGCCGCCATTCTCGAAAGCATCCCATGATGCCATTTAGTTAGTAGGTATTCTATTCCTAGGCTCTTGAACCCAAGATTCACTCTACTTAATTCGTGTAGATAGTGTTGCTCGTTCCTTTAGGATATTAGTAACCCTTGCGATAGTCCTCGAGGTCCGTGGTATTTCTTTCTTCCAAATACCATGAACCATTGTTGGCAGAAGTTCTTTTAACCAAAAGATCACAGCCAGAGTGCTCTTGATGAGTTCCCCATTAATAATTGTCATTCTGCCAGTTCTATCATTCCGCATGGGTTATCCGGAAGAAACCTGTTGAACTTAGTTCGACATACTAATCTATGCTTCCACAACTGAAAATGTTATATGTTCCTTGAGTTGACCCTCTTCAGTTATATTTTGACCTTCATCTATCAATTGATAGTCAGGAATAGTTGTGCATTCGTGTTCATCGATGCCTATTATTCTTGTGGTCCGTCAAGCCATTCTATTCCGGAATGACTAGGAGAAACAAACTCGAGTACCTTGTCCACTTCGAGAATTTGGTCAAAGTAGTTGTATGCCATGAATCAAAATTCCAACCCAGCTTTTGATTCTGTTCTACCCTGAAGTGTTACCCACTTTATGTCAGGAATATCATGGGAATTGCACCATCTCTTATGAATTCTTGTTGCAGTGATACTTCTTGCCATCATTGTTCATTCCTCGGTTCCAATGTTATTGTAAACGGAATGCTGACAAGTGAATCGTGATGTGTGAAATCAATACTCCGAGCAACTCGTTGCTTGGTAGTAAATGGACAATATTCTCATTCTTAGCATGTTGGCTATTGAACTACCATTCTAAGATTGATCTTGCTACCTAGTCCATATTTCCTGCTGCACTCCTCGATCAACGGGTTAGGATTTTGCCAAACCCTTGCTCTTTTGATCATATCGTCTTGCCTGAAAAGCAAGATTGATCTCGAGCTTAGTATCATGTCGGTGGTTCGTGATTTTCCGAATATCTCCTAGGAAGTATTACCAGGTTGTCACCTGACCGCTATGTGGAGTTCGTGATCAAGTTGGTTTCTTGCAAACTGACATTCTCCACGAATCTGTGGCGGTTACCCCCCTGAGCTAGTTGGTTAAGCTAAACGATAACTTGGAGAGTTGGAAGATAAAAGCTTGTCTGACTTAGTTCATGTTAAGGGATATCTTTGTGTGTGTGTGTTGAAGAAAGATGATATCCCCATCGATTGGTCCTCGTGATCAGTTGTTGGATCTTTGCCTTGTCAAAACTTTGACTTGAGGAATGGGCTATCATCAAGTCAAATCAGAACCAACGATGTTCGTAATGTTGTCTTACTCGTGGTTGATCCCTCAAGCATCAACCATTACATCTTTTGGTCTGACCAATGCTATCACTGTGTTCACATGATGGTGGAAGTCCCGTGATATGGAAATTCCTATGAGTTGCTGTTGAGCCCATCAGCAGCATTTTGTCTGCCCCATGATTCATGTTGAACATCAACCTAGTGTTGGAAACTTTGTAAGCAATGCATTTGTGTTCCACTCATGCAGCTTATGCTTGGATAAAAGAAATGACTTTCTCCAAGTTCACTTGCACTAGGTGTAAGTTGCCGCCATGAATTTGAGAAAGGGTTTGTTTTGTTTTCCTTGGAATCATCCCAAATCAGTCATGCATACGTGCGAAGTATTCTATGGTTTGGTAGATTAATTACCTCCACTCCATATGTGTTCCTAGCACACCAAGCCACTGATTGATTTGTTTAAGGAAAAGGAGTTGTTGTGCAAATCCTAGGTCATGCACAAGACTTCCTTACCCTAGATGATGGTTTCCCACCTGAACTCGGTAGTGTTTTATCATAAGACTACTATGTGGTCATGCTTGTCTGGGACAGCGTGTTCACATGTGTTTAGCAGAACCAGCTCATGTTTTGGAGCTTGCTATCTTAGTTCATTTCTCGAGAATCTCGCGATGCCATCTCGTCGAATTGTGTTGCAAACTTTCTTTTCAGACATGCTGAGTCTGAAGTATCCTATTACCAATCGGATCCGAATCTCAAGCAGATATGATGGTTGGAACGTTTCTCAAGGAATGTAATATTGGTCTCTCTGTTACCCGGTAAAGTGGATGTTGTGGCCAACACACCCAACCGGAAGACTTATTATTGTAGTATCTTGATTGATAAAGTTGTCCACCTCCCCATAAGGATCTCGTAGAATTTATTCCAAATAGTTGTTCCTTATGGATTTGTTGTGTTCCCGAAGTCCGACCTTTTACTTGATGTTCTAGATATCAAACCATATCTATGAATGGACTACGCTAGGATATCAAGGAGAACATTAGAAGCGGAGTGCTAAATGTCTCTCGGTTGATCATCCAGATTCTATTTCCTTAGCCTCGCTAAGGGGAAGTCTGAGAAGGTGTTATCTTCCTTTGTATCCGCGTCATCCATCACTAGTCATGATGGTAGTATGTTGTGTTGCCAGGATCCGTGCCACGAATGTTGGTAAAACCTTGATGAATATCGAAATGCTCAAGTTCTTGAGAGCACGTGCAAGAAAAATCATCCATTGCGTTGTCTTCAACAAGGTAGTCCACATCATCCGTTCTAGTCTGGGTGTGCCATCCCTTCTTACTCCGCCAAGCGATTGTTGTGAATTTCCTTAGGTTGGTATAAAGAGTTTCAATGATCTAGATATCAAAAGTAATTCTTTTTTCCATTTAGGGGAATAACTCCACAAGTCACCTCCCCCAAGGTGCCCCATTATGGGATCATGGCAATTATTTCCTCGCCACCCTGACACCATCCACCATCTCTCTAGCGTGGAATTGTTGCCCACCAAATCAAACCTCGTCGTTTGTTCTTCCATCCCTCTCGATGTGTTTTGTGTCTCAGCTCGAGATGTTTCAACATCTCATTCTGTGAGTTGTTCTTGTATAGCTCGATCTTCGAGAAGATCAATCCTAGTAGAGTTTCTTTCCGTCGTCATCGCGTGGATGAAGATCTCAAAAGCGACGATGTCAAGATCAACGTATGCAATGAATCAACAATCTTATGACGTGCAACCTGGATCGTGAAGACCGTGTTAGCTTTGCATCCCCTCTGTCTCCTTACCTCACGTCTTGAATCTCACGACGAGATTCTTGTTTAGTGGGGGTGAGTTGTCACAACCCTAGAGTTTGCTTGTAACTAGTGGCATTGCATCCATGCATCATGTTCAAATTTCATGAAACTTGAAATGGGGATTGTTGAAACCCTAGCACCAAATGAATTCAACTAGGTTCAATAAAAATATTTTCAATGATCCCAAATTCCCTTTAGAAAAGTTCATGATTTTTGTTAAAGGTGAAAACATCTGCCAAAAGTCATGCACATATTTCTAGGCCATTCTGGATTTTTTGAATTAAATCTTATTGTATTTGACTTTGGGCATTTAAATACTATAAACAATTTAAATGTTCAAATAATGTTGGAACTATTTTTGGGCCACTGAAATAATTCAGCATGTGTCCATGTATATTTTCAGGATTTTAGGAAATGCCTTGGTATTTTTCCTAAGCTCAAAACTATAGCAGAAAACTAGAAAACAGAAACAAATAAACGAAGAGAGAGGACCCACCCGACTTACCTGGCGGCCCACCTGGCCCAGCCCCTCCAGCTGGCCCAGCACACTGGCCGAAGCGATTGTCTTCAACCTCTGCCAGCAGGCAGAGGCGTGTCGACGCGCGCGCGCCCGAGGCCTCCACCTCCTGCCTGCCTGCCGCCTCCCCGACGCGTTTGGACGACGCCACACGCCACCCCGGTCCTTCTCTCCCACTCCCTCGCCCTTTCCCCGCCTCTGCTCCCCCTCCGCAGCGCTCCCGAACACCCTGCTGCACGCCGACGAGCACCGCCGCAGCCACGGCCATCCCCAAGCAACCACCGTGACCAATAGCTCTGCAAGGACGCGAAGCATCTCATCGACGAGCCACGCAAGCCGGGTTTCACCGCAACACCTCCATCGATGCCTTCTTCAACCTCAGGACCGCCGGCTAACTCCGTCAAATTCGTCGGCTCCAGACCGTCCCCGACCTCGCCGAGCGTCCCCTCGTCATCGCCGTGAGCCACTGACCTTCTCCCCTAACTCAGCATGCTCGCCCCCATGCCGTAGCGCCGGTCCCCACGAGCACAGAAGCCGTCGTCCGCCATTTCTGCTGCACTCATAGCCTCCGTGCTCCCCTGGCCTCACTGTGTTGCTCTTAGTGCTCCCCGTGTCTAGCAGGTGCTGCCCAACCTCTCCATTTGCGCACTGATGCGCCGTAGCGACGCGCCCGTGCACCACCGAACACCACCGCCGCCAAAGCTCGTCGCCGGCGCCACTCCGGCCACCCCAGCTCCAGCCACCACCACCACTGGAGGCGCCCCTCCGCCAGCTCCCTGTAGATGCTCCCCGCGCGCCAATCGGGCCCTGCAGCGAATTCCCGACTCCCTCCGCCGCGGATTTGGTCGCCGGCGGTTAAACGCCGGCAACTGACGTGGCAACGTCATTAGCGACTAACAGTTCTGCTAATTAACCTCCTAGTGACACTGACAGCTGAGCCCCACTATCTAATTAAACATAGTTTATTTTCTGTTTAGGTTTAACTAACCAAGGTGGGCCCATGCGTCAGCTCTGACCATGCTGACGAGGTAGTTGACTGGGCCCACACGTCAGCGACCCTAACCAGCACAGGTTCACTGACTAGTGGACCCCACTGGTCAGGTTTGACCCGGGGCAGCCCTGTTGACCTGTTGACATCACACAGACATCTTGCTGACACGGTTAACCATTTCTGGTTTTAAAAAAATCAGGAAATTCCAGAAAATGCCCAAAACTTCTAAAAATCATAGAAATTAAACCGTAACTCCAAATGAAATAAATTATATATGAAAAATTATCAGAAAAATATGAAGAATCTGTTTATGCCTTGATCATGCATGTTTGAACAAGTTAACCTCACTGAATAGGACAAATGATGATTAGGGAAATTTATGAAATATCATTTGGAGTTGGAATTTGATCTTGTTTGAGTTCCACTTCAATCAAATTGGCTAGATATTGCATTAGGTCAATTCAGTACCTTAATATGTCATATCATTCATTCGCTTGTGCATTGCATTAATTGAATGTTGTTTATGTTCCCTTGCCGGTAATTGTCCCCTCTCAGTAGACGTGTTTCGGCGATATGATCGATGACACCGATGAAGAGCTATACTATCTTCAGAAGTGCCAGGCAAGCAAAACCCCCCTTGTTCATTCCGATACAATCCCACTTTCTCGCTCCTGCTCTCTTTTACTACATTAGGACAACAACGATTCATCTGTTACTTGCTGCGGTAGTTGAACCCCTTATCCTCTGCATGACCTGTCATTGCCGAAGTAAATAGATGAAACCCACTAGCATGAGTAGGAGTTGTTTGAGCCCTGATGTGCCTACTCATTCATGCTTGTTTGTCATGCCTGCTATTGCTTAGAGTTGTGTCAGGTATGATTCATCGGGGATGAATTGGAAAGTTGTGAACATGTCCTACTGTGTGTGAGCTAAGTGTGTTGAACATGATTTGGTAAAGGTATCGATGAGAGGCCATGTAGGAGTACATGGTGGGTTGTTTCATTGGAACCTTCCTTAAGCACCGAGATCTGTATGTGTGATTTAAGAACAAGTTACTACCATGCATTGGGATCCTTAATTGACCCTCTCGGCTTCTTAACCACCCTAGTCCTCTGTCCAGGAGTTGCAACTAGTTTCTGGTGTTTGTAGGATATGTGTTGGCGACCGTGCGTAGCGCTGACCCCAGGGGTGGGCTATGTTGCGGTAGATACACCGTGGCCGGGCATGCGGGGTGCCCGTTTGGTGTCTCGGAACCCTGTACACATCGTTCGGGGCCGTATGTGGAAACCTCGGTCGGACTCCCTGCGGATGGAACCTGGATAGGCGATAAACCTGGACTAGAGACTTCAGTGTTTAGGTAGGCCGTGGCCGACACCCTCGTTGGGCTTCCGCTTGAAGGTTGTCGAGTACATGTCGTGTAAACGACGGTAAGTGGTGAGGGCGTGTATGAAGAAGTACACCCCTGCAGGGTTAACATCATATATTCGAATAGATGCGTACATGGTAAAGGACTACTTGGTTGCCTATACAGTTCATAGACAAGTGAAAGTGGATACTCTAAAATGCGCAAGATAAGCGTGAGTGCTATGGATGGCGTTCTCGTAGGGAGACGGGAGCGGATCCATAGTGGTGTATTGATATGGTGAATATGTGGACTCGTGTGCGCCAGCTCAAAAGAGTTGCTTGCAGTTGTAGTTCAGGATAGCCACTGAGTCAAAGCTGGCTTGCTGCAGTTAAAACTCCACTACCCCTTTGTTGATATGATGCATATGTAGTTTGTTCTGATGTAAGTCTTGCTGGGTACATTTGTACTCACGTTTGCCTATTCTATGTTTTGCAGAGAGACGTCAGTCTCGCTAGTAGTTCCGTGTGGACTTCGACGTTTAGCTTGATACCTCAGCTACGATCTTGTGCCCTCGGCAGGATCTGGTAGATAGTCAGGCTTCTTAGCCTTTTTCATTTGTAGATGTGTGTACTCAGACATGTTAAGCTTCCGCATGTGCTTTGATTTGTATGCTATGATTGTTGGGTCATGAGACCCATGTGCGTAATATCTCACTCCTCAGAGCCTAATGAATAAATACTTGAGTCGTAGAGTTATGTTGTGATGCCATGTTGTATTTACACATATCGAGCATATTGTGTGTATGATTTAAATGCTTGGTATGTGTGGGATCCGACAATCTAGTTGTTTATCCTTGGCAGCCTCTCTTATGGGGAAATGTGCTCTAGTGCTTCCATGAGCCATAGTAGTCCGCTACAGCCTGGTTCACCGGAGTCCTGCTAGCCCAGCACTATTGCTCAGGACACTTGACTGGCCGACATGTGTTTCACTTCGTTCCTGTGTCTGTCCCTTCGGGGAAATGTCACACGGTGACATCTGGAGTCCTTCCTAGCCTGCTATAGACCGGGTTCCCGAAGTCCTGTTAGCCCAGTGCTACAGCCCGGATTCACACGTTGCTGACCGACATGCTCGATTTGATTCATGTATGCCTATCCCCATAGGTTGGTGCCGCTTTGGGTTCATGACTAGCCATGTCGGCACGGGTTCTCTGTCATATGGATGCTAGCGACACTATCATATACGTGAGCCAAAAGGCGCAAACGGTCCCGGGCCTTGGTAAGGCGATAACCGTGGGAATACCGTTCATGAGGCCGCAAAGTGATATGAGGTGTTACCGGCTAGATCGATGTGACTTGGAATCGGGGTCCTGACACAATATGGGCTATAATGCTAACAAAAAGAATATGGGCTCCAAAAAAAACCTTAAGAATTAGCAAATGGGTTGTAAATTATTAGAAATAATGGCAGATGGGTTGTATGCTGTTTTCCACAGATTTGAGGCTTTCCTAAAAAAGGTTGACGCACAAGCACTAACTGTTGGATGTCCATGCAACGGCCGTCGTGCTTCTTCAATCTCTGCTCTTCCTGCTCTAGCCGCTTAAACAAGCGCCGGCGGGACTGCCTGCTCCCTCCTCCTCGCGACCGGCTTTGCTGCCGCGCAGGCCTCACCGCCTGACCGTACTCCCATCGCTGGCCTAGCCATCCATCTACTAACCCACACCTGCTGTTATTCTCCAGCGATGGCAGACGAACCAGTAAACCCTCATGAAGTCATACTCCCCTCCGCGTGGGAAACAACTGCCGAGTCTTCCTGCCTCCGTGTCGTCCCCTTCCTAGGTCTTGCCGTCGTCCACCGCCCCGGTGCTCTCGGTGTGGTGTGGTCAATGTGGTCAAGGAACGACTTCCATCTGACGTGGACTGTACGTGGAGTGGCTGGCAGCTGGGTCCACGGCCGCAGCAAGGAAGTGCCTCCTTATTACGCAGAAAATAATGATTCCTCCACCTGATAGCTAGGACCCACCGGACGGGCCATTGTATTTCGCGAAAAAAACGTTTCCCCTTGACTGCTGGGACCCACCAGCTACATCTTCGCATGCAAGGAAGTGCGTCCGGGCAAAAAAAATGATTCGCCCCCTGACTGCTGGGACCCACCAGCTACATCTTCGCAGGCAAGGAAGTGGCTGAAAGTTGGGACCCACCTGGTCGAAGCGTACATAGCGTTGTCATTCTTGTCGCGAACGTGTACGTACATACTGGTCGATGTAGAGGCGCGCACGTGTCGTAGTAGAGGCGCGCACATAGCATGTACACGTACGTACAGCGGCCAGGGTGCAAGAAAGAAAATACGGCCACGTATACGGGCGGGGTCTCAAACGCCTACTCGCGCATACGTACGGCCAGGGCTCGTGTACATGGCTAGGTCGGAATGGAGAAACAGCATCGTCGTCATGTTCATGGGGAGGCAACGGAATGCGTCGTGTTCATGGGGAGGCAACGGAATGCATCGTGTTCATGGGGAGGCAATGGAATGCTCGTGTTCATCGGGAGGCAACGGAACGCGTGGGAGCCAACCGGCTGGGTCGGAACGGAATGCGTGGTTGTGTTCATCGGGAGGGCTTGGACGAAATAGGCAATGGAAACGAGGCCTGGCATACCTCACAACGGAGGAAACGGACCTCCTACGTTCGGAACGGGGTCCTGTTGATCGGGAGGGGTCTGGCGTACCGCAAAACGGAGGAAACGGACCTCCTACGGTCGAAACGGGGGTCCTGTTCATCGGGAGGGTTGCGCCGTACCACAAAATGGAGGAAACAGACTTGTGTTGGAGCGCTACGATCGAAACGGGGGTCCTATTTATCAGGAGGGGTGTGGCGTACCGCAAAACGGGACTCCACGGGATACTGTTCATCTCCACCGTCGACCCCCTCCAGCCTCCACGAGCTACTGTTCATCCACCGTGGACCTCCTCCAGCCTCCACCTGCGACTGTTCATCCACGGGCTCCTGTTCATCCAGCCTCCACCGCGCGCTACACCACCGGCTACTGTTCAACCAGCCCTCTCCACGGGCTCCTATTCAACCACCCCTCCACGGGCTACTATTCATCCTGCCCTCCACCATCTACTGTTCATCCTGCCCTCTACGGGGTGGTCCTGTTCATCCAGCCCTCCACGGGGTCCTGTTCATCCAGCACCAACCGGCTCGATCGATCGGGGTCCTGTTCATCCAGAGGCAACACCAGGGGGTCCTGTTCATCCACCCCCACCGGGAACTGTTCATCCAACCCCCCCCCCCCCCACAACGCTCACTGTTCATCCAGAGGCAGCATCGATCGGCTTCAGTTAGCAGCAGTAGAAAAGGAATCGCTCGATCGGGTTCAGTTAACAGCCATCGATCGATCGCTCGGGTTTAGTCACGCGTAGCCTGCAGTGCAATCACTCGGGTTCAGTTAGAGCCCAACGCCTCGCTCGGGTTCAGTTAGAGCCAACGTCTCGCACACACGCGCGTACGTGTACGAGAGAAGCGCGCATCGCTCAGCCCCCGACCTCCAACCGTAACCGGGAACTCCCCGAAATTTTCCTCGCCCTCGCTTCTACCATGGTTTTTTCCGTCATCGACGGCCCAAAGAATGTCATGCAGCTGCGTCTCCGGCCCACCCAGGACAAAAAGCCCATTTTCTATCATGTTTTTTGTCACAGAAGTAGGAGCCCACCACATCTATGATGATACTGGGTTTTATCACAATTATCGCCATAGAAGTGTCATATGTATGACAGAAAAAAATTCGTTCGGCCCAAAATGTCACGGATGTGTCTTTTTTTTGTAGTGTAGTGAAATATGTGGCACCAACCGAACATTTTTGTTTAGATGTTTGAAAACTTTTGATGTTTGAAAATATTTAAATTTTGAATTTGAAAAGTTTCGAACCGATGCAAGATCAAACAGTGACGGAGGTGACGTGGCATCATTAGCAGAGTTTTACTGTCTCTTAATTATCCGGGCATTACAACCGCGCTCAGTCTTGTGCCATTCTTGTTGTCATGGAGCCGTGTAACAAAACATAGCATATGCCTTGTGTTTAGGACTCGTACTGTTTCCGATTCGGCAATTGTCAATTGTGCCAAAGGCATGCTATCCCTCTTTCGTTTACCCGTTGATATTTGTATGGTTAGTTTCTTTTGCATATTTGGTTGCTCGCTAGTAGCATGCTGCCGCAATTGCTGTGAGGAACAGGTACTTAGCATTCTACTAGTGAGGATATGCCCCGGCCGGTTTTTCCTTGATAGCCTTTGGCGCTGCCGCCCACTTCGTTGAGCAGGCTCGAAACAGAAGCGGGGGTGCAGACAAAATACAGTAAGGTACCATCATACGAAAGGCTTGGCATATGAAAACCTTGGGTGTCCAAGGGATAAATAGACGCTAACTCTGAAGAAAAGCTAATGAATATGTTAACTTAGCTTTTCCTCATGCTTTCTTCTCTTGCCGGACATGCGTTCGGCCATGTACAATACTTCCCTCCCCACTCGCAACCATTCATCTTGCTCCTATATCTTAGGAGGATAGTTTTCACATATCCACCCTAGGCCTATAAAGACAACAAACGAGAAGGCGCACAAGGGAACGACTTAGCAGTTTGTTAGTTATGTACCTGCCCTCGGCGAGGGCTGGAGAGACTACCAATATACTTGCAACTACCGTCGTATGGTAAAGAACAAGGAAGCATAGGTTCCCCTTCTCCTTTTTCAGCATTGTCAATGATGTCACGGCAGCGGGCATAAAGGCCATGCTAGCGCAAGAAACCTTGCCGGAATATGCTTGTCAGGGCATCAATCAACGGATTCAGGCCAGCATTTACTCAGGATTTATCTTTGGTGGGATAAATGCTGAACCGAGTTTCGTGTGGGCTCATCGACGCTGAAGACGTCACCACTACATAGCGCGGTCATGGACAAGCGGAAAGGAAGAAGGGGGACAACCAAGTACCATTCCTCTTGTCTGTCCAAACTACGCTTTTTCAGTATTTTACTTGAGCTCGCGAGGAGGGTGACGTCGTCTCACGCCCCATTCCTCATTCTAGGAGTGGCATCGCGATGGTCACGCCACCCGTGTCACCCCTGGCTATTGCATCGCCATCGCCTTCTAACCCTGCCGCCGTCGCGGCTGCGGCGGAGACACAGTAGGACGAGTCGAGTGATGTCTACTAGGACTACGTCGGTAGTTCCCCAAAGAGGAAGGGATGATGCAGCACAGCGACGGTAGGTATTTGCCTCAGTGATGAGACCAAGATTATCAAACTAGTAGGAGAACCAAGCAACACTACGTAAACAACACCTGCACACAAATAACAAATACCCGCAACCCGATGTATTAAAGTGGTTGTCAATCCCTTTCGGGTAACGGCGCCATAAATTGGAAAACGGATGTGAGAGAGTTGTAATAATTTGATAGATAGATCACACAGGAACGCGAGATAAAATAACTTGCAGCAAGGTATTTTTGTATTTTTGGTTTAATAGATCTGAAAATAAAAGTAAAGGAAAATAGATCGCAAAGGCAAATATATTAAGGAAGAGACCCGGGGGTCGTAGTTTTCACTAGTGGCTTGCTACCTCTTGAGCTTGCGTTGGTTTTTCCCTTGAAGAGGAAAGGGTGATGCAGCAAAGTAGAGTAAGTATTTCCCTCAGTTTTGAGAACCAAGGTATCAATCCAGTAGGAGACAACACGCAAGACACCGAATACCTGCACAAACAAACACCAACTTGCACCCAACGCAATAAAGGGGTTGTCAATCCCTTCATGGTTATTTGCAACATGAGATCTGATAGAGATGGATAAACGGTAAAGTAATGTTTTGGTATTTTTGGTTTATGGAACGGAAAGTAAAAGATTGCAAACAAAGTAAATCAGAAACTAAAATTATAGATCGGAAACTTATATGATGGAAAATAGACCCGAGGCCATAGGTTTCACTAGAGGCTTCTCTCAAAATAGAAAATGTTACGGTGGGTGAACAAATTACTGCCGAGCAATTGATAGAAAAGCGCAAAGTTATGACAATATTTAAGGCAATGATCATGAATATAGGCATCAAGTCCATGTCAAGTAGACCAAAGCGATTCTGCATCTACTACTATTACTCCACACATCGACCACTATCCAGCATGCATCTAGAATATTAAGTTCATAAAGAACGGAGTAACACCTTAAGCAAGATGACATGATGTAGAGGAATTAATTCAAACAATATGATGAAAACCCCATATTTTTATCCTCGATGGCAACAATACAATACATGCCTTGCTGCCCCTACTGTCACTGGGAAAGGACACCGCAAGATTGAACCCAAAGCTGAGCACTTCTCCCATTGCGTGAAAAACCAATCTAGTTGGCCAAACCAAATTGATAGTTCGAAGAGACTTGCAAAGATATCAAATCATGCATAAAAGAATTCAGAGGAGATTCAAATAATATTCATAGATAAGCTGATCATAAATCCACAATTCATCGGATCTTGGCAAACACACCGCAAAAGAGTATTACATCGAATAGATCTCCAAGAGCATCAAGGAGAACTTTGTATTGAGAATCAAAGAGAGAGAGAAGAAGCCATCTAGCTACTAGCTATGGACCCGTAGGTCTGTGGTAAACTACTCACGCTTCATCGGAGAGGCAATGGTGTTGATGTATAAGCCCTCTGTGATCGAATCCCCCTCCGGCAGGATCCCGGAAAAGGCCCAAAGATGGGATCTCATGGGTACAGAAGGTTGCGGCAGTGGAAAAGTGGTTTCTTGGCTCGTGTAACGCCCCGAGACCGATGTGCCAGGTGTCCTCCAGTTATTCGCTGTTGTTGCATTGTCTTTGCTTGCGTGTCATGCATTGCATATCATGTCATCATGTGCATTTCATTTGCATACATGTTCGTCTCATGCAACCGAGCATTTTCCCGTTGTCCGTTTTGCATTCTGGCGCTCCTATCTCCTCCGGTGGTCCTTTCTACCTTCCTTTCGTGTGTGGGTGTTAAACATTTCCGGATTGGACCGAGACTTGTCATGTGGCCTTGGTTTACTACCGGTAGACCGCCTGTCAAGTTTCGTGCCATTTGGACTTCGTTTGATGCTCCAACGGTAAACCGAGGAACCGAAAAGGCCTCGTGTGTGTTGCAGCCCAACACCCTTCCGAAGTGGCCCAAAACCCACCTAAACCTCCTCCATCATGTCGGACGTTCGATCACGCATGGCCGAAAACCGCACCTCATTTGGACTCTCCTAGCTCCATCTACCCATATATATGTGTTCCCCTCCGAAATTCGCGCAGATGAAACCCTAAGAACTCCTCCCCATGCCGCCGGACATGTCCGTCCCGCCGCTGGACGTGTCCGCCGCCGCCGCCACCTCACTCCGCCCAATAGCATCGCGACACGTCACCCGCCGCTGCCTCCTGCGCCAATCAACAACCGCCAAGTGGCATCGCCGCCTCCTCGCGACATCGCCCGTGCTCGCCTCGCCGAAGTGCTTCGCCCTCGCCGTCCGGCCGCCGCCACCGCACCGTGCCTCGCCGTGCCGCCTCCTCGCGCCTGCGCCGGCCACCGCGCCCTCTCGCCGAGGCGCGCCCCGCCGCGACCGCCAACTCCGGCCGCCGCCCGGCCACCGTCTCCACCGCGCGGCCTCGCCAGCAACCTTTGCCGTCACCGCACCGGTCGCCTCCAGTCGCCGGCGTCCACCGTCTCCGGCGCCCCGCCAGCCCCCTTCCGCCTCCTCGCTCCTTCCCCCGCCGGGATCCGGCCGGATCCGGCGAGATCCGGTCTGGATCGGCCACGCGCGCCCGTCCCTGGCCTTCTCCGGTCATCCTCGTCTCCCGCGCGCCGTTGACTTTTGCTCCGAGGTGGTGATTTTTCTGCTAAGTCCCGAGGATTTCAGTATTTTATGCATTTTTCTTCGTGTCGTAACTCTGCATCCGTAGCTCTGATTCGTGCGTGTAGCATATCAAAATGTTCGTCTCAATGAGTACATCATTTCATCTCATTGCATAATTTTCATTTGAGTTCATCTTGATGCCCGAAATGCTGTTGGATTAGTGCTATTTGAGTTAATTGGCAGATCTACTGCACCAAATAGCTATTTGTCATTTTTTCCATGATTAATGTGTGCATGATATGCTCCTGAGCTCTACATGTGTTTTGTTATATGCGATGCCATCTTTCCAGAGGTGCTATCCATGTATTTTTGTGATATGTGTGGTAACTAGCACAAGCTTGCAAAGTAGTGCATTCGCTAATGCTGATTTCAGGGACTTAGAATTTCACTAAGTCCTTGATCTGTTTTTATCAATATGCCATATGTTTATGTTGTTTCCTAGTGATCCGTGCCTCTTTTGAGGATGATCAGTAAGGATGATTTGTTAATCTTGTGGTGCTCTATCCATCCATGTCTTTGTTTGAAATTATGGAGCACCCTAGCTTGAGTCAATCGAGCTCTACTTTTGCTATTTCGTGAATCTGGGCAGATTGTCTACTTGTTAGCGGTTTTGCCGAGGATGTTGTCGTTGATCCGTGCATGCTATGTTGTTGTTCCTGCCATGTCTAGCTCATATAACATGTATTCTTGGTTGGTGTATGCTTAGTTTGTCATGCCTTGCTCTGTAGTGAACATGCCTACTCGTTAATAGATTTGCATGCTCCAGTTTTTCTCTAAGTCTATAATCTGCTTATGTGTTTGCCATGTTCACATGCTTGCAATTGTATTTTCTGATCCCTTTTGGCTCAAGGTCACTAAGGGACTTTTGTTAAGCTCTTTGAGTAGCTCCATGCCATGCTTTACTTTGCCATGTTAAGTTCTTGTAGCATCTAGTTTTCATGCTCCAATGTGTGCTACCTGATCTGAAATTCCAGGCTTGTGTCAATTTCACCAAGTCTGAAATCTGTTCACCGTTTGCATTTTTGCCATGCTTGTTTGAACATGTTAATGGATGAATTGGCCGTAGCTCAGTGTTCATATTTTGTCAAGCATCATGAGTGGATCCCTGCCATGTATTTCTTTGTCATGTTTGAGTGCTGTAGCATAATTATCTTGATGCATTTAGTTGGTCACTTGCTGTTTATCGCACACCGGTGCCATATTTGTTTTGCTTGCCATTTCCAAACCATGTCTCCGATTCCGGTGTTCTTTATATCGATTTCAACCGAAATCACCTCACCTTTCCAATGGCACACTTGGATTTCCAAATTGAGGCCAGTTTCATTCATTTCCTTGCAAATCATGCATATGCATCGCATACCGCATCCCGCATCTCATACCATGTTCATGTGTTGGTTGTTTACTATGTTGTGTGCTTCTTTCCGGTGTTTGCTTCTTCGGGTTGGTTCCGATAACGTTGAATTTGTGAGGACCCGTTCGACTATGTCCGTTTGTCTTCTTCATGGACTCGTTCTTCTTCCTTGCGGGTTTTTCAGGCAAGATGACCATACCCTCGAAATCACTTCTATCTTTGCTTGCTAGTTGCTCGCTTTTTTGCTATGCCTATGCTACGATGCCTACTACTTGCTTATGATGCCTCCCATATTGTTGAACCAAGCCTCTAACCCACCTTGTCCTAGCAAACCATTGATTGGCTATGTTGCTTTGCTCAGCCCCTCTTATAGCGTTGTTAGTTGCAGGTGAAGATTGAAGTTTGTTCCTTGTTGGAACATGTTTACTTGTTGGGATATCACAATACCTTTTATTTAATTAATGCATCTATATACTTGGTAAAGGGTGGAAGGCTCGGCCTTATGCCTGGTGTTTTGTTCCACTCTTGCCGCCCTAGTTTCCGTCATATCGGTGTTATGTTCCCGGATTTTGCGTTCCTTACGCGGTTGGGTTATAATGGGAACCCCTTGACAGTTCGCCTTGAATAAAACTCCTCCAGCATGGCCAAACATTGGTTTTACCATTCGCCACCTAGCCTTTTCTTTCCCTTGGGTTCTGCAGACTCAAGGGTCATCTTTATTTTAACCCCCCGGGCCAGTGCTTCTCTAAGTGTTGGTCCAACTGAGCGATGTCCGGAGCTACCAAGGGCAACTCTGTGCTGGCCCACCCGACGTCTTGCTCATCCGGTGTGCCCTGAGAACGAGATATGTGCAGCTCCTATCGGGATTTGTCGACACATCTGGGTGGCTTTGCTGGTCTTGTTTTACCATTGTCGAAATGTCTTGTAACCAGGATTCCGAGTCTGATCGGGTCTTCTCGCTAGAAGGAATATCCTTCGTTGACCGTGAGAGCTTGTGATGGGCTAAGTTGGGACACCCCTGCAGGGATTTGAACTTTCGAAAGCCGTGCCCGCGGTTATGGGCAGATGGGAATTTGTTAATGCCTGGTTGTAGAAAACCTGAAGTTGACCTTAATTAAAATACATCAACCGCGTGTGTAACCGTGATGGTCTCTTCTCGGCGGGGTCCGGGAAGTGAACACGGTGTTGGAGTTATGTTTGACGTAGGTTGTTCTAGGATCAATTCTTGATCATAGTTTTATCGACCGTGCCTTGCCTTCTCTTCTCGCTCTCATTTGCGTAGGTTAGCCACCATATATGCTAGTCGCTTGCTGCAGCTACACATCATACCTTTTTACCCTTCCCATAAGCTTAAATAGTCTTGATCGCGAGGGTGTGAGATTGTTGAGTCCTCGTGACTCACAGATACTTCCAAAACCAGCTTGCAGGTGCCGTTGAACCGTGCAGATGACGCAACCAAGCTCAAGGAGGAGCTCGACGAAGATCTTATCCTTAATGTTGTTCTGTTTCTAGTTGATCAGTAGTGGAGCCCAGTTGGGGTCAATCAGGGATCTGTGTAGCATTTGGGGTAGTCTTCTTTTATTTTGGATCCGTAGTCGGGCCCTGACTGTATTTGGATCATGTAATGCTTTATTCATGTATTTGTGTGAAGTGGCGATTGTAAGCCAACTATGTATCGTTTCCCTTACTTGCGACATTGCTTTCAATGCAGTTATGCCTCTAAGACGTGCTTCGACACGTGGGAGATATAGCCGCATCGAGGGCGTTACAGCTCCCCTGGAAGTTTTTGGGGTATTTGAGAATATATATAGGAGGAAGATCTATGTCAGGGGATCACTGAGGGGCCCACAAGGTCAGGGGCGCACACTACCACCCTGGGCGCGCCTTCCACCCTTGTGGCCGCCTCGTGGCTCTTCTGACTTGCACTCCAAGTCTCGTGGGTGTCTTCTGGTCCAAGAAAAATCATCACGATAGTTTTATTCCGTTTGGACTCCATTTGGTATTCCTTTTCTGTGAAACTCTAAAACAAGGAAAAAACAGAAACTGGCACTTGCACTGGGCTCTAGGTTAATAGGTTCACTACAAAAAAAGACACATCCGTGACATTTTGGGCCGAACGAAATTTTTTTCTATCATACTTATGACACTTCTATGACGATAATTGTGACAAAACCCGGTATTATCATAGATGTGGTGGGATCCTACTTCTAAGACAAAAAATCATGACAGACAACGGGCTTTTCGTCCTGGGTGGGCCGGAGACGCAGCTGCATGACATTCTTTGGGCCTTCCATGACGGAAAAACCATGGTAGAAGGAAGGGCGTGGAAAATATCGGGGTGTTCCCGGTTACGATGGGTGGTCGGGGCCGAGTGATGCGCGTTTCTCTCGAACACGCACGCGAGGCATTGGGCTCTAACTGAACCCGAGCGAGGCATTGGGCTCTAACTAAACCCAAGTGATTGCACTGAAAGCTATGTGTTACTGTACCCGAGCGATCGATCGATGGCTATTAACTGAACCCGATCGAGCGATTCCTTCGCTACTATTGCTAACTGAAGCCGATCGATGCTACCTTTGGATGAATAGCGAGCGTTGCTGGGGGGGGGGGTTGGATGAAAAGTTCCCGATGGGGGGGGATGGACAGGACCCCGTGGTGTTGCCTCTGGATGAACAAGACCCCGATTGATCGAACCGGCTGGGGTTGGATGAACAGGACCCTGTGAGGGCAGGATGAACAGGACCACCCCATGGAGGGCTAGATGAACAATAGACGGTGGAGGGCTGGATGAACAGTAGCCCGTGGAGGGGTGGTTGAACAGGAGCCCGTGGAGAGGGCTGGTTGAACAGTAGCCGGTGGAGTAGTGCGCGGTGGAGGCTGGATGAACAGGAGCCCGGGGATGAACAGCCGCAGGTGGAGGCTGGAGGAGGTCGACGGTGGATGAACAGTAGCCCGTGGGGGCTGGAGGGGGTCGACGGTGGAGATGAACAGTATCCCATGGAGTCCCGTTTTGCGATACGCCACACCCCTCCCGATGAACAGGACCCCTGTTTCGACCGTAGCGCTCCAACACAAGTCCGTTTCCTCCGTTTTGCGGTACGCCACACCCCTCCCGATCAACAGGACCCCGTTTCGACCGTAGGAGGTCCGTTTCCTCCGTTTTGCGGTACGCCAGACCCCTCTCGATGAACAGGATCCCGTTTCGACCGTGGCCGGTCGAACACAAGGCCGTTTCCTCCGTTCTATGGTACGCGAGGCCTTGTTTCCATCGGCTGTTCCATCCAAGCCCTCCCGATGAACATGACAACGCATTCTGTTCTGACCCAGTCGGTTGGTTCCCCATGAGCAAGACGACGATGCTGTTTCTCCGTTCCGACCCAGCCATGTACACGAGCCCTGGTTGTACATGTGCGCGAGTGGGCGTTCGAGACCCTGCTCGTATGTACGTACGTGGCCATATTTTCTTTCTTGCACACTGGTCGCTGTACATACGTGTACATGCTACGTGTGCGCCTCTACTACGACACATGCGCGCCTCTACATCGACCAGTATGTACATACATGTTAGCGACCATAATGACAAAGCTGCATACGCTTCGACTAGGTGGGTCCCGACTGTCAGGCACTTCCTTGCGTGCAAAGATGTAGCTGGTGGGTCCCAACAGTCAGGGGGGCGAATCGTTTTTTTTGCCCGGACGCACTTCCTTGCATGCGAAGATGTAGCTGGTGGGTCTCAGTAGTCAGGGGGAAACATTTTTTTCATGAAATACGGTGGCCCGTCCGGTGGGTCCCCGCTGTCAGGTGGAGGAATAATTATTTTGTGCGTAATAAGGAGGCACTTCCTTGCTGCAGCCGTGGACCCAGCTGTCAGCCTCTCCACATACAGTCCACGTCCGATTGAAGCCATTCCTTGACCACGTTGACCAAGCTGCGCCGAGAGCACCAGGGCGGTGGACGACGGCGAGGCCTAGGAAGGGGATGACGCGGAGCCGGGGAAGACGTGGCAGCGGAAGCCCGTGCGGAGAGGAGTACGAGGGTTCACTGGTTCGGCTGCGGTGTGAGGCTACCGTCGCCGCAGAATAACATGGGGTGTGGGTGAGTAGTGGGATGGCCTGGCCAGTGGTGGGAGTAGTAGGGGTGGTGAGGCCTCCGCGGCATTGTAGCCGGCCACGAGAGGCAGGAGCACGAGGCACAACCAGCGCTGGTTTGGGCGGGTGGAGCAAGAAGACCAGAGGTTAAAGAAGCACTATGGCCGTGGGATGGACATCGTATGGTCAATGGAGCTAGAATCGTGCATATTGACTAAGTTGACAAAGCCCTTCGTCCCCTTCAACTTAGTAGGCCCACAAGTCAGCCTCCCACAATAATGGGTCCCAGCTAGTAGGGGGAGTATTCATTTTTTGTGCGTAATAAGGAGGCACTTCCTTGCGTGCGAAGATATAGCTGGTGGGTCCGAGCTGTGAGCGGCGGTAATGTTTTTTTCATGAAATACAGAGGCCCTTTAGGTGGGTCCCAGATGTCAGGTGGAGGAAACATTACTTTGCGCGTAATATGGAGGCATTTCCTTGTTTGTGACCGTGGACCCAGCTGTCAGCCTCTCCACGCACAGTCCACTTCAGATGCATGTCAGTCGTTGACCACGTTGACCAGGCCGCGTCGAGAGCACCAGGGCGGTGGACGACGGCGAGGCCTAGGAAGCGAACGACACGGAGCCAGGGAAGACTCGACAGTTGCTTCCCACGCGGAGGGGAGTACGACTGTACGAGGGTTTACTGGTTCATCTTCCGTCGCCGGAGAATAACAGCAAGTGTTTGTGAGTAGAGGGATGGCTAGGCCAGCGATGGGAGTATGGTGGGGCGGTGAGGCCTGCGTGGCAGCACAGCCAGCCGCGGGGAGGAGGGAGCAGGCAGTCCCGCCGGCGCTTGTTTGAGCGGCTGGAGCAGGAAGAGCAGAGATTGAAGAAGCACGACGGCCGTTGGATGGAAATCCAACAGTCACTACTTGTGTGTCAACCTTTTTTTAGGAAAGCCTCAAATCTGTGGAAAACCGCATACAACCCATCTGCCATTATTTCTAATAATTTACAACCCATTTGCTAATTCTTAAGGTTTTTTGGAGCCCATATTATTTTTGTTAGCATTATAGCCCATATTGTGGCCATGGTTAAAAAATTATACGATTTTTTGCATATTTTGGTGCGGTCCAAACTGTTTTTAATCCCGAAATTTCGAGTCACATTTCAAACTGATTTTAAAAATAAATATACATCAATATAAAATCCAACAAATTGTCCACGCATAAAAATCAATGTGATTTAATATCTCAAAATGAAAAAAAGAAATTTGAAACTAATTGCCAGCCGAATGAAGCTCTCCTCGTGTTAAAAGGTTTGCAGCCCGACAAGCCTAACAAAGCGACTTACTTGGCAAATCAAAAAAACTGGGCTGTGGCCGTGGACCCAGCTGTCAGCCTCTCCACGTACAGTACTCTTCCGATGGAAGTCGGTCGTTGACCACATTGACCACGCCGCGCCAAGAGCACCAAGGCGGTGGACGATGGTGAGACCTAGGAAGAGGACGACGCGGAGCTGGGGAAGACGCCACAGTGGATGCCCACGCGGAGAGGAGTACGAGGGTTCACTAGTTCGACTGTGGTGTGAGGCTCCCGTCCCCGCAGGGCCTGGCTAGTGGTGGGAGTAGTAGGGGCGGTGAGGCCTCAACGGTAGCATAGCCGGCCACTAGAGGCAGGAGCAGGTGGTCTCGTCGGCGCTGGTTTGGGCGGCTGATGCAAGAAGAGCTGCGATTGAAGAAGCAGCAGGACCGTTTGATTCAAATCCAACGGTTACTGCTGCTACAATCGTTTGTTGACTAAGTTGACAGGCCCTACGTACGCATCAACTTAGTAGGCCCACAGGTCGGCCTCCCAACCGGTGCACCCATATGTCAGTGGGAGGAATCGTTTTTTCGCGTAATAAGGAGGCAGTTGATTGCGTGCAGCCAGCCCAGCGGAGGGAGTAGGGTGGGCCGGGGAAGCCTGCGCGGCATCACAGCGGGCCATAATAGGAGGGAGCAGGCAGTCCCGTCGGCGCTAGCTTAGGCGGCTGGAGCAGGAAGATCAAAGATTGAAGAAGCATGTCGGCCGTTGGATGGACATCCAACAGTCACTGCTGCTAGAATTGTGTGTTGACTGACAAAGCCTTGCGTAAACAAGTCAGCCTCGAAATATGTGGCGTGTACAACCCATTTGCTATTATTTTTATAATTTTTACTCATTTTCTAATTTATATGGAAATTATTGCAGCCCGTTTTTGCATTTTTAGAATTGCTGCCCATTTTCTGGTCAGTACTAGGGTTAAAAAATTAACTAAATATGTGGGAAATTTTGAAAATTCACAAATTATTGCTGAGGAAAAAAATATTCGTAATTCAAAAGTTAGTAGCCATACTAAAACAAATTTAAAAATAAATTAGTACTATGTCATGTTAAATCCAATGAAATACTCCCTCCGTCCCAAAATTCTTGTCTTAGATTTGTCTAAATACATATGTATCAAGTCACGTTTTGGTATTAGATACATCCGTATCTAGACTAATCTAAGACAAGAATTTTGCGACGGAGGGAGTATAAGATATCAGTAAGTAGTATAAGATACATCCATGTCTAAATACCCATGAAGGCACCTCGCCGTATAAGCGCTCCATCTAACCCTGTCATCCAAACACCTCTTTCGGTAGAGGTACTTCAGGGTTAGTTCAAGATTAGAATCTTTAACTCATCTAACTCATCTAATAGTAGTTCTTATACTCATTAGAATTAGTATTGTAGATATTGATATTTTTAGTATAAATTTGGTCAAACACTTTGCAAACGGTTGACGGAAGTAAAAAGGACCAGAGGGAGTATCATGCATGCGGAGTAGGCAAAAAAATTGCTCATTTATAGCCGGTCGAAGTCTCAAAGGGCGTGACCGCGCGAGGGAGGCGAAGGTCGTGGGAGGTGCGACGGTTGATAGAATTAAGTGAAGTTACCCACGCGTCGGCATGGCGTGCGAACAGGCAGAAGCTATACTGTCATGCCTACGATATGGATCTAGTAGACATGACATCTACCGGGTCCCGCATAGTTCTCGAGAACTCTTTGGGGGCTTGCAGCCATTTATCCACCGGGCAAGCCAGCAACCCCACGCCATTCGCACGCCCTACTCGTCCCCGTCTTCTACTAGTACAGTACCATACAACAGTTCGCTCCTAGTCGTCCCGTCCTTTCACATTACACCAGTTCAACTTGTCCTGACCCTCCTCCAAAATCCATGGCCTCCCAAATCTCCATGGTCGCTGCTGAGTACCAGGTTAGAGCCATCACTGGCGATGAGTTCTTCATCATCTACACACATGGATCCGCGCCGGTGAAAGCATGCCTTGCTCACTTCCTACACATGTTCAACTACACACATGGATCCGCGACGGAGGGAGTATAAGATACATCCGTGTTGTCTAAATACCCATGAAGGCACCTCGCCGTATAAGCGCTCCATCTAACCCTGTCATCCAAACACCTCTTTCGGTAGAGGTACTTCAGGGTTAGTTCAAGATTAGAATCTTTAACTCATCTAACTCATCTAATAGTAGTTCTTATACTCATTATAATTAGTTGTAGATATTGATATTTTTAGTATAAATTTGGTCAAACACTTTGCAAACGGTTGACGGAAGTAAAAAGGACCAGAGGGAGTATCATGCATGCGGAGTAGGCAAAAAAATTGCTCATTTATAGCCGGTCGAAGTCTCAAAGGGCGTGACCGCGCGAGGGAGGCGAAGGTCGTGGGAGGTGCGACGGTTGATAGAATTAAGTGAAGTTACCCACGCGTCGGCATGGCGTGCGAACAGGCAGAAGCTATACGTCAGGCCTACGATATGGGTCTAGTAGACATGACATCTACGGGTCCCGCATAGTTCTCTCTCGAGAACTCTTTGGGGGCTTGCAGCCATTTATCCACTGGGCAAGCCAGCAACCCCACGCCGTTCGCACGCCCTACTCATCCCCGTCTTCTACTAGTACAGTACCATACAACAGTTCGCTCCTAGTCGTCCCGTCCTTTCACATTACACCAGTTCAACTTGTCCTGACCCTCCTCCAAAATCCATGGCCTCCCAAATCTCCATGGTCGCTGCTGAGTACCAGGTTAGAGCCATCACTGGCGATGAGTTCTTCATCATCTACACACATGGATCCGCGACGGTGAAAGCATGCCTTGCTCGCTTCCTACACATGTTCAACAGATGAGTGGGTCATTTGGCTAGATGTTGAGTACACCACAGTCCTGCAAAGAGAGAAGAAACTAAAGGAGGCAGAGAAGAAGAAGCCCGCCGTGATCCAGGTTTGCATACATAACGTGTGCTTGGTCTACCACATATGCCATGCCGACGTTGAGTGATAGGGTTTTAAGAACTTCCTCAAGGATGGAAGAGTGAAATTCGTTACTGTAGACTTTAGGAACGACAGGGATGTCCTGGGTTGGATAGGCCTCATTATAGGCCAGCCCTTCGATCTCCAGAAGGCAAGCCTGGTGTCCTCCTCTCAGCCTTCGATGTTAACCCTGTAGTAGCCATGATTGATCCTTCGTACGCTAAACTGAAGAAACCTCACCACGAGTTTCATCATGCATGGGAGTCAAAGACATTAGATGAAGATCACATCTTGTACGCAGCAATGGATGCCTACCTTTGTTTAAATATCTACAAGGTTCGGATGAAGAAGCAGAGCCCAGTGTCCGGTTCAAGCAAAGAAGCGTCGGCGAAGAGAAAGAGGAAGAGGGACGAGGACAAAGTCAAGGACGTGGACTCGGACTCCGAGTAGGTGGCAGTGCCGTCGCTCATGCTGGTTCTACTGCAGTGTCAAGCGAACTAGTTGCTTAGTTTATTTTCAAGGGTGTGTTGTGCGGAGGCCCCAGCAGAACTATGTTTATGTTCTTTCTCATTATTTGAACTCTTTAGTACATACAGTAGTACTAGTACTATGTCTTACTACTGTTCTTCTTGTAGTTGGTACTATTGCTCGTATCTTCGTGTTCCTACTGTACTTAATACGTTTGTACTAGTTGTATAATTTGGGTCAGTCGATTTGTGAAACAAGTTCGACGGAGCGAAGGAAGAAGACGACAGAGAAGCTATCCCAGTATCTATATTAGGGTGGCAGCATGCCCATGATCTATCTTATGAGTGTTGGGTGTGGAATGCAGTTCGCCGGAAAAAATGGATCGTGCCTGGGGTTAAACGCATGGCGGGGGTGGGGGAGCATGGCGGTAGCAGGCAGTTCAGGGGAGGGCGCGAGGGCGGCAGGCGGTTAGGCATGTGGCGGGCTGAGAAGATGAACCGTGCATCAATTTTAGAGGTTGAAGAAGCCCTTCTAGCCATCCATGTTGCATCAAACGGCTCACAAGAGTTGACTGACCCAAATTGCTCCTTCGGATTGCAGGATCCACGTGGCATTGAAGGTCTCGAAGGTTGATTCCGTGTCCGCACCTGGTTTGCAGGCTCGACGCGCGCGCGACCGGCTTCCGCCGCGACAGCCACCATGCGCGCCTCCTCCGCGCGGGCGGAGACGACAATGACACACTAGTTCCTCCTCGCCGGCGTGCTCGAGCAAGCGCTCACCCTCCTCTTCGTATGCTGCGTGCATAGACGCGGCTCCACCAGCTGCTCGCGTGCTTGGCAGCGCGGCGGCATCACAAGGAGGGACTGCAGACGACGTGAGCGGGCGAGCCTTCGGCTTGGCGGCGACACGGCAGTGATGGGTGAGAAATTGTTGGCTGGAGCAGGCAAGCGCCGGCATGCGCAACAGCGGCGGCATATTGATGAGTGCATGTATGGGAGCTTAGTTTAGTTTTATATAGGGTTGGTCAAACTTAAAAGAAAACCATACTAGTACACGTAAACATTAGACTTAGGCAACACTTTTATTAGTTACCACAGCCACGATACGGAATCCTATGCAAGCGCGTGAACCGCGGCTGCGCAGTCGATTGAACGGTGCATCACCGTGTCGCACTTGAAGGACATCCACCGAACCTTTTTGTGTGTGTGAAAACAATCCCTGAATATTACTCAACTTTTTTCCTGGAAAAGTTCTTGACGCTACAATATTTCCAAATATTTGAATTTAGCTCCAGTTTGTGTTTATTTCTATTTGGACATTTTAGGTGCGCCCTAGTTTTTTTAATACTGATTTTGTGTGTGTTACTGAGAGAGAACGTGTGTATGTGTCCATATGTGTGTTGTGGCGGAAGGGCAATGTGGAGACGGTGTGTGTGTGATAGAGACATAGAGAGGTATGAATGTGCAAATGATCATGCATGAGTGAGACATAGACAAATGTCGATACGTTGTGTACTTGTGTATACATGAGAGAACGGTCTTCTATTTTACTTGTGTGTGTGAGAGAGAGAGGAGCATCCGTAACACAGCAACCATCTCTCTCGATTCGTCCGTCCCTCGCACGATCGCATGTAACACATGCATCAACGCACACATTTTGACACCCTCACCCGGCCCCTGCCCACCTCAAGGCCCGCACATTGCTCTATATCTCGCACGCACAATCTCTTCATGAATACCCTGTTTAGCATGTAGCTTTCCATCACATACACACACATTTCTCTCCTTAGGTTTGTTTTCTCTCAATATCTGACACACACACACACACAACACACACATCACACACACCCCCTCCCCCGAGCACACAATTCATCCCCATCCAAGGTTATATGGCGACCACTCTTGCTTGTGCTTCTCTGCACCCCAGCATGCACAACACCTCAATCTTCAAAGAGGGCATCGAGGAGATCAAAGACGGCGACCACACTGCGCTAGAGAATGCGGGGCCATTTGGAAGCAGGATGATGTGACGACGGTTGACTGAACCCCCCCCACCCTCTCTCTCACACAAAATTACCAATCCCCCTCTCCCCCGCACAAATTTATCAATCCCTCAACCCAAGAGATCCTTCCTCTCTCGTGCATGTTTTTCTAGATCTCTCATCAAACCTGTTGTCTCTTCTCCTTCCACGTGTATAGAATCCGGATGCACACGCTTCTCACGTATATTACATGTCTCCATCTTTATCACAGACCTAACTTCTTCCTCTCTCTTTCTCTCTCTATCTCCCTCTCTCTGTTTCGTTAGGTTTGTCTCCTACTCTCTCGTCCACATACATACAGTCTTCCCCGCCCTATCTGCTCCATCTTCGCAAGCTCTCTCTCTGCACGTTTCATTCACACATTGGGATATGTTCAAAATGTTTCTTTTATAATGGCTGATGTAGAGTTATTGTTGGTTTTGTTGCATCCTTCAAAGTAATAACTATGAAATGCATTTTGATTGTCATTTGACTGGGATTATGTGAGTTTGAGCATGTTGTGAAGTACTATAGACCTCGTATACATCTTGGAATTCGACAATGATTGTAACTATTGAATTGTATAGACCATTACATTCGAAGTCAGTAGCCTAATATATTTATTTCACAATTTCAACAAATGATTAATTCACTACATACTAAGAAAACAAATGTGTACACCCTCCGTTTTTATTTAAGTCCGCGTATTAGCATTGGTCAAAGTCAAGTTTTGTAAACTCTCAGAAAGTTTATAACAAAAAATATTAACATATACAATAACAAATAAATACCATTATATTCATTATTGAATGTACTTTCACATCATACATATCTGTTATGGTAAATGTTTATATTTTTTCTATAAACTTGGTCAAACTTTAGGAAGTTTGACTTTGGTCAAACCTAATATGCAGAGTTTACTAGTACTACTCGCTAGTTGCTTAGCCGAATCACCGAATACGCCACATAGGGAGTTCAGTATCACAAAATTTTGAGGTCGGCGGGAAAATCTCCCGCGACCCTGATTCGAGCAGCAGGAAGTTACCATCATAGCCTTCGGAATAGGCCTATGGATGATGGTTGGTAGGGGGCTGTTTTCGTAACTTCAGGTTCACCCTACCCAGCCAACCCCACCCCGGCACCCAGAGTAGTACACCTGAATACTCCCCATTTTCTATCCCCACCGCAAAATAGACTTCTCCACGGCACCGTAGCCTTCGTGCTCCTACCCTTCTACATCAGCGCGCTCGTCCACCGCAGCGTATCTGCCTCATTGACGACCTCGTACGCCGCACTGGAGCCAGTCCATCGTTGTCGTCGTACACGGAGCCTCTTCCCCGGCACCGTCTTCCACGGTCTCGGATCTGCTTCCCGGAAGCCGACGCCAAGTGCAGAAGCACCACCGTCGTGGACAATTAACTAACTCCCATTGCCGACCATGACTCACAGAGGCCGCCGCGACCATCGTTCTCCTCCTCGATTGGTAATGTGTGTATTGAATCACTTAGCAGTACATGTGCAGTTCCAATTTTGTTCATACCTACCCTTCAAATTTCCTGGGTGCTATTGTTCCCGTAAAAGTAATTGGTTATAGCCTCCATGTTTCTTGCCATGTTGAGATTTTAAAACCACGAGTGCGAACATGCAGACGAGCAATGAAGACCAAACACGGGATATTGGGGACATGTTCAAGGAGCGTGGCAAGTTAAAGAGGAGCTGCACCGAACCTGTAAAATGAGCTTTGGTAAGTAACACCCTTTCAATTACTTTCGTTTAGCCTCGTGTTCTTCGATGTGTATATGTTGTAGTTTTTGTTTCTCTTAAGCCTCATGTTCTTCGATGTTTCATAAGAAGAGTCTTAATCATCCTAATGCTTTCGTTTTTAGCTTGATGTAGGAAGTGGGTGTTCTCACCTTGTAGTCTGTTTTTATATTTTTTTTCCTTTTGAATTCAATTCTCCCAGTTCTGTTTATCTGGCTTCTACTAAATGGATCTGGGTTGCTCTGAGTATTGATCTAAAAAAGAAGTAACTTCATGTCAGGATGTAGTTCCTACGAGGAGGGAAGTATGGTCAACCTCGAGATCATGTTTCCAGAATGAGGCTGGATTACACACAAGGTGCCAGTTCCCTAATGATGCTGGATTAGACACAAGGTGCAAATTCCCAGATGATGCTGGATTACACACAAGCCAGGTGGAGTCGTCAGCTGTTCGTGTCCTCGTGGCTCTAGTAAAGGCTGAAAGAAAGCGTGCAGCAGCCCTTGAGAATGTAGCTAGGTTCCTGAAGAAGTGAAAAGAGCAATCAGATGCTCTCTTCACCCATGCCAAAGAAGAGATGGAAGAAGCCAGAAATAAGCTAGCAGAGGCAGAGCAGGCTAGGCATCTCCTCCTATCTAAAACTGTTGTCAATACAAAATTTCCTTCATAGTACCTAAGTTCAAATTTTTATCCAGTCAGCATGCCTGTTGTGATGTCCATGCATCTACTGATGTGGCACAAATTTTTTTTGGGTCATGTAATAACAACAATTACTTTCCAAACAATAACAGATGAAGCATTGGACATGGTATAGTTCACGCGCAAGCCCGACATTCCAAGTTCAACTTCCACATCAAACTCATGTTCACAGATATGTCCACATTCATACATAATGTCCACAACCATGATTCACTTCAAAGCCAAAAAAATTGAGGAGAGTTAGAATAAAGAAAAACCTCTAGTTCCTGCTACCAGTGCGAGCATAACAAGTCAAGACCATGCGTAATTAATTATATTTTGGTCATTTTTTGTGTTCAAAAATGTCGGCCGGCTCGCGGAAGGACGTGTTGCCGGCACACGCGCGGATTCAATGAAGGCAGGTGGGGCAGTCTGAAGACGGTTGCATGCAGCGAGGAGGCGTGTTCAGCCAGGCCTGCAGCAAGTGGGGCCCTCTTGGCCGGCGCGCCGGTTCAATGCCTGCGCTATGAGAGGTCGCGTCCGTGTCAAATCAATCACTCCATCCAATCCTTTTTTGTTTGCGTATTACAAAATCTTGTTCTCCATTCACATTTTACAAGTAAAATTCGTGGACAAACTTTGACCCAAAATACGATGGGGACTAGTAAACCAGAATGGAGGTAGTAGTTTTTTGAATCAAAGAAGGGTTTCCCCCTTCCGATTTTTATTACTGAAAACCAACATCTAAATCTAAACCATAGTGTTTTCCCTAGAACTACCAGGTTGAACATCTCGCAACATAAACCCATACAACCATACGCCAAGGAGGTACGTAGTACTATGAATTCCATTTTCGCTCCATACGAATCATTCTAAAAACTACTTAGTACTTATAACGCGCCATTGAAAATCGGAACTCTTAACCCCGCTAAAAAATGATATTTTAAATGTGGCTACTCGATCTGTGGCAACTGGCGAGCCACCGCCTCCAAGTGGTTCACCTGTGGTCCTGACCATCAACTCCTATGGATCAAATTATCACGCGAGCTGACTATTCCTACAAAGGGGTGCTCCACCACGTACCGGTACCCGCGAATACAGCAATCGTGCACCTAGGGTTTTTGGATTTATTTTTTAATGTTGCCATTATGTAACACTCATGCCTGCGAGAGAGCGAGAGACCGACTGCGTGTGTGCGCCTCTTCTCTTTGTATATGTACTCCACCGTTTGTCTGGTGTCCAAAAAATTATAATAACTACTAGCAATGTGCCAATCCGTTGCCACACGATCAGAGTAGATTAATACATATTCACCGATTCGATAGAAAAAAGTCTAGTTTTGAAATACGTATATCACTAAAAAATGTTATGTTTCACTTAAAATATATTCCTTTGGCGGTTTTGATGAGATAAGGGAGGAATGTTATTAGTTTCAAGATTCGGGAAGTGGTATATGTCTAATTTCTACTCTAACTAGCAAGATGTTCGTGCGTTGCACGGAACATCAATATCTTGTGGGAGAAAAGGATGAACGAGGGAAGGCCTTATCTGCAAATGTGGAGAGGAGTGCGGGTAAATTGCCATAGTTTCGTTCCTATCCGTCAGATATTGCAGGATGGCAGGCCCACCATCATCACCAACTCTGTTTTTTATGCCTACTCTTATAAAAAGCATAGTCGGTGATGATCGTGTGCCTGCCATCCTGCAATATAGGCCGTCAGATCTATATCTGACGGATAGGAAGGAAACTATGGCAATTTTGCAAAAAGATACCCACACCCCTCTCCACACTTGCAAATAAGGCCTTCCCTTGTTCATCCTTTTCTCCCACAAGATAAACTACTCATACAAATGCATCTTCATGTTCCGTGCAACACATGGGCATCTTGCTAGTTGTTGCAAAAAGCCCATGTGAGTGAGAGAGGGAGAGAGGAGGAGGACAGAGTGCATGTGTGACAAAGACACAAAGAGTGTGTGTGTGAGAGGTATCAGCTTAAAATGAGGCGATAGTCTGTGTGTGCATGACCAAGAGGGCATGTCTGAAGAAGGGAAGAAAAATCTACATAGATATAAGGAGCGGGAGAGATACCTGAATGCGATAGTGGAAGCACGAGTGTGCGGGTGTATAAACATATCTAGAGGCTAGTCGATAAATATTTGTGAGAGAAATATGAGTCAAGGGTGCGAAAGCGAGAGTTTTGTGTGAGAGAGAGAGACGGTAGTCGGGAAGGGGAGTGGAAGCAGGAGTTGTGTGTGTGTGAGAGAGAGAGGGGGGGAGTTTGTCTGATCGGTAAACAAATGAATAATGTCAGTTTGGGATGGAGACGAAAAGGAGACCGCAACAAATGTTGTGTCTACACGAGAGAGAGAGAGGGGGTAATTTTAGTGGTATGATTCATATATAGAGACATATAGGGTATGTGAGAGAATCCCATAGAGAGAAAGACAAAGTGAAAGACGAGTGGAGACTATGTGCGTGGCGGTGAAAAAGAAAGCTTAGGTACCTAGTGATACGAGAGAACGGTAGAGACATGAGAGATAATGAAAACTGTGTAATGTATAATGATAGGGAGAGTGTGACACTTCTCAAGGGAGACGTCGAGAGACCATGTTTGCGAGGATAGGAGAAACATGAAGTGAGCGTGCGGGTGAGCTGGAGAAAAGAGAGTGATAGCTACAGGAAGGAGCATGCATGCGAGAGAGATGGGCGTGAAAGGAGTGAACATAAAAGGGATTCAATTATTTCAATTCGAGATGATGATACATGTAATCCATACTCGAACCAAAATTGATCTATCAAACATGCATACTCATATGAATTCACGCACATCTATGTTATTTAATATGTAGATATTACTGATCCATACATTTTAGTATAACATAATTTGGTTTAATTTTTTGAATTCAACCTTATGATTTTGAGATCATTGTATTTGTAAATCATATTATACATATAAAGGAGCATAATTCTTTGTTGTGCTTTTGAAAGTATATATAAAAAATGATGTATATAGAATTTTATTCCAATCGAAAATGTATCCCGCCCGAAAAAATAGAATAAAAACGAGATTCGAATTGAGTTGGCACGGTAAACGTGCACTCTGCAAAATTTGAACGAAGCAGGGAAAGTCACAGTAACTGCCCGAAACCAAAATCTGCGAGATGGAAATTACTACTGCCTATCCCTGCCACGCAGAGCCTATCTACTCGATTTCTATAGGTTTCGATAGGGGTAGGTTTGTAATTTCACTTAAACATGACATAACCGCCTCTCACCCGGATTCATACACGGTGGGTGCCAAAACATAGTGTGTCCTCGGCCGAAATCGACTCCCTCCCCGATTCATACACGGTGGGCGCCAAAAACAAACTCTCGTCGGCAAATATTCGGTGTATGCGAGGTTACCATCCTATCCCCAACCAACTAATATTGTTGTGATGTAGGAAATTTGAAACGGGGGCTAAGTTTGTAAATTTCCTCGTATTTGAGACAAGCGTGCCCTGAAGACATGGTTCCCCCATTCCTCTCCACCTCCATTTCCCCATTCGTACTACATGGGTGCCAAAACACCCTCTCCACCCCAGCCACCTCCGTCTGCCACCCCATCCACCGCCATCCTCCTCCACCATGCCGGAGCTGATACCCCGATGCCGCCGTCCATTACAAGAGATCGACCACTCTCATCCACGGCTTCGGACCGGGATCCTTGCATCCCGTCCCCTCGCTCCATCCCCGCCGTCGTCCACCTTACCAGCGCCGCTCCTACGACCGTCTCGTCCACCGCGCCCCGCCACCACCGTCTACCCTAATAGATCTGCTTCCACGCCGCCAATAGCCATCACTACCACAGCACCGTCAAATTCTCAACAGATGCATACATGGCCCCGCACCAGAGGTGGTACTCTTTCGTATCTGCTCAACTTATTTATTGCAACAAGAAAATAGATCGCCACTGCTTTACTCTGATTTCTTGTCCATCACTTACTTGCTAGTTGAAAGCTAACATTGGTTGCGAAGTTGCCTTTGACCGGTTTACACCTTCAGATCCGCCATGGAACGCACAACACTATACTCCCAATGCTTATGGTTTTCCCGTTTTATATTCCACACTAGTTAAATCATAGTAGACTAAATTTCAAAATTGGGTCAGTCGATTTTTCAGAGCTCGCCGGAGTTCGCCGGTGCGAACGAAGGGGCTCGGTGGGGACTTTGGTTGTGGGGGGGTGGTGGTGGGGCCTCGCCGAACGAAGAAAACTCGGGGGGGGGGGGGGGGGGGGGGGGGGGGGGGGTGGCAGAGGAGCACAGGCGGTGGGGGCCGGTGGTCCGGCAGGCGGCCCGTGCGGTGTTCTGTATGGGAAGATTCAGAGACGAGGAAGAAGAAGGGTTAGAAGACGTAGGATCTTCATCCAACCGCCTGAAATGGTCGACTGGCCCAAATGACAAAAGTCACGCGACTTGCATACAGACATGACTTTATATTCAGTACCATCATCGTACCTGCTTAGCACTGCTCCTGAATCCATCAAGCTAAACAACGTGCCACTCATAATTCCAAACTTGTTGCTCAAGTACGAATCTGATATGATGCTGATATTACTAAAACAGATAACATTTAATTGGTCAGCTAATTTTCCTACTTTACTTTCGAAAAAGCACGTGCACCAAATATAGAGAGACAGTAGGGAGTTGCTTTCTTAATGCGCTCTGGTTCATCATGTGTGGGCACTGCGCAACGAACATTTTATTGTCCAAAATCTGCTTGCTCTTCTTTAGCATGTTCCTTTTCCGTTCTTCTTCAATAAGTACTCTCTCCGTTCTAAATACAAGTCTTTGTATAGATTCCACCATGGACTACTTATGGAGCAAAATGAGTGAATCTACACTCTAAAATGTATCTGGATACATCTGTATGTGATCCATAGTGGAAATCTCTACCAAGACTTATATTTTGGAACGGAGGGAGTATGATAGTAGTACAGTATGTTCCTTGTAGTGAAGATGAGCAGGGACATTTGCAGTGTAGAGGTCTATACGGTCGGTTGGTGTGGACACTTTGAACTCTTCGGGCCTCTTTGATTCGTTGGATTTTGTAAACATGGGAATAGGATTTGTAGTGGCCTGCCCACTTGAATCCTATAAGAATAGCAAGGAAATGCGGGGAGCTATGTCGCCTTTGAGATTACACTGATATTAATAGTACCGCACCTTTAGTTGAAGAGAGCTGGTATCCGAAGCCTTTCTAGTCGTATCGGCAATACTAGCACATATATTCTAGCAAGTTCCACTATGCTAATTTTACTCTGATGCTTACGGTTTTCCCGTTATATCTACACTATGATCTGTGTAGCTGCTTTGTGTCGCACTAGCAGTAGTCCACTCTTGAAGCTAAACACTGCAATGACTTACAAAATTGGCACCAAGGCATTGAGTGCCATTCTAGATGCAATGAAACTCATACACTCCCCACCTGTTGATTCTTGTTCAGAATATGATCCTAATGACTATTCTAACCTCGAGGAGTCAAAGGCAGATGGCATGTCATGTTCACCCATCAAGGTGCCCGTTCTAATTTGGCAAGGTTTTATTGATTTAGCGTATCTTTCATATGTTGTCTTGCATTTCTTCTACTTTGTTGCACCGCCATTTGCTTAGTTTACTCATCATATATGTTGAGATGCCATGCCCATCCATTATCCATACATTTTCCATCTGTCATCATACCATGTTTTCCCACTCAAATGTTGTTCTTGTGCATCAGACATCAAAAAGGAAGAGGGTGATTGCTGAACCTGAAGGAGCACCAGCAAAGTCCTTGTAAAACGTGGTTGTGCCAGAGAAATCAGACAGCACCCCACTTATATTGGTTGTACAACCAGTGACACAAAATATAGGACCGACTCCAGCAGACTGTACCCATACTTCACTGGCCACACCACTAGCCGCACCACACAGGACCTGCACTCCAGCAAAAGGTATGCCGATTTCAGTTGCCATAGCACCAGCCGTACCACAGAAAAATCCCACTCCAGCAAAAAGTACAGCAAGTCCACCAGACGAAGACCTATCCCAACTGCAGAGACGGCCAATTCTTGCAGATTGGAACCCCATTCCAGTTATTCCCAGTTTAAAATACAATGCTTTCAATGTTGTTAGGGACTACGTGCATATATTCCCATCATGGGAAGATTATAGTGAAGACAAACACCATTTTCACATCTTCCTGTCCCACTTACGTGTAAGTGCTATTATTCATGGTGATTATTTTCCTGGTTTCTGCTGATTGAACACATCAATGATTTACATTACATTGTTGTAAGTAGGCGAGGGTCAATCTGGATAGTCATGACGAGCAAAGCTTGCTTGCGCTTTTCAAGGAAGTATTCCAGTAGTATTGGTGTTACCTGAGAAAATCACACTTTGATGGCAAGTCTACAAACGAATTTTTGGTGAAGTCTCTTGTGCTAAATTTAGAAGACATTGAATGGAAAAACCTTGTTATGCACTGGTCTCGTGCCGAGGATGAGGTACTGTCTATGATATCGCATGACAATTTGCACTTCTACTTTTCCGCATGTGCCTTACGGATCATTTTTGCAGGAAATCTGCTCGAAAAAGAATTCTGGTTTGAAAAGAATGACAGGATATCACATATATGCTGCCCGCTGCTTTGCTCTTGTTAGTACCTGTTGTCCTGTATCACTGTACTTTCATACATACCTGGTTCATTATGTGACAACAGTATGCATGATAGCTTGCTTATCAGTTGTTCGCTCCAAATTATCTGATCTGTATGAATGGTTACATTAGTGTAGAATATATCCAATGCCAATGAAATTTTTTAGCTCTGCATTGTTCTTGTAAGTACCTGCTGTCCTTTATTAGTGTACTTATATTGACAGGTAGTTGTTCATGTACCATCACTGTGCAGCTAATTTTCCTTTGCACTCCATTTTCTACACATAAGATCTGTATTTACTCTTACCATAAGGTTGGATAGCACCGATGGTACTGAAGAAGTTTAGCTCTACATTGCTCTTGGCTTTACCTTTTGCCTGTATCGTTGTACTTACATTTATAGCTACTTGGTTATGTAGCATCACTCTTCATCTTATCTTAAATATTCTCCATTTTTTCTTATATTGTCACATCTATATTTACTCTTAACAAAATGTAGAATAAAGGCAATGCTTATGAAGAAGATTCGGTGGTAAACTTTTTGAACTGCCCCCCCATTAGCATGGACAAGGGCTTTATAGAGCCTGCCTTCACAAATAATGTAAGTTTGTCTTCTCAAGCCTTCAAACTTTCTTGTGTATATCTGGTTAGGCATGACTGCAACAGCTATTTATTTTTGGTGCTTGCATTAAATTGCATGTTTAAAGTTTATTATGTAGTTCATAAACCAAAGTTTGTCCTTCTCAATTTAAGTTTTCAGTTGTACAACCAAGTTTCTTCTTGATACCATGTAAATTAAACTATAGAGAGCAAGTGATCTTCTATTGCATTGCATGTATGCTTCTGTTCTTGATCCGTAATCCAGTGGTGTGGTGAACCTACCCACTACAGCACAATGTCATATTCTGCAATGTCTTAACTATGAACAATGTCATATCATTCTACTATTATTTAAATTGTCTCTTTATTTGCCAATCTGAAATGGGATAAATTGACAGTACACTGACCATTGATACTTATGAGTTCTTGATCTGTAATCGAGTGGCGTCGTGAAGCTACCAACTCCTTCACAAAGTCATTTCCTGCCATGTCTTGACCTGAACAATACCATATTGTGTTAATGCAATTTTAAACTATGTCACTTTATTGGCCAGTAAGAAATGTGATGAATTGTCAGCACTGATACTTTTATGTGCAAAACCTGTCATCTATCTGCTTGTTTATCTTTCAGAGTGAGGAGGATATAAGTGTTAAACAAGCGCAGTCTCATCAGCTTGCTCAGCTGCTTGCACTACAGCTCCCCTGCAGGGCCAACCTTTCTTGAACTCTATTGAAGTGCTGTCGGTTTTGTATATTATTTTGTCAGCGTGTTTAGTTGCACTGCTGGTGATCTTTGATGCCCCGTGTATGTAATCTGCTGTCTGCTTGTGCTTTATTATCATAGTGGCGAACTTTGATGCCTAGTGGATGTAATATGCCATAATTTCTTTATTGTATAGTCTAGGTTTTCTCTTATACACGATGCTGCAGTTAGTTTACTGTATATATATCCCGTCTTCGCAGTAAACCGGCCAAACCATAAAATTACGGTGCATAATCGGGCCATCATGCAATCACGATGTATGATCCGCATCATGGGCCCCGTCATCTTGGTCCGTTAGAAGGCCTATGTAAACTGGCCCACTAGTAGATTCTGGCCTTTAATAGGCCGAGTAAACCGCCAGCCCTCTTTTCGCAAGAAAACTCAATGGGATTTTAGGAGGCTGAGAAGTAGGTTGGGCCTGAAAAGTGCCAAACAGCTCACGGGCCGGCAGCAGCCTGAAATGGACCAGACCCATGATTGTGCCAATCAAACCGGGCCATAGTTAGGCCCAACTATATGATGGGCTTTTAATAGGCCGAAATTACTATAGGGCCAAAATGTTAAACGGGCCCTTAATAGGCCGAAAATAATATCAGGCCGAATTACTAAATGGGCCTTTAGCAAGTGGGCCCAAAAGCATCGTGTCCAGTTGACGGGCCGAATCTGATATGGGCCATAATTTAGCCCAAAGCCTCTTAAAGGACCGGTCCTGATCTGGGTCGTAATTTGGCCCAGAACATGGTAGGCTTTTAACGGCCGGATCTCATATGGGCCATTGTTAGGCCCGGAACGTGGCAGGCCATTAATGGACCAGATCAAATATGGGCCGACATTTGGCCCAAAACATGGCAGCCAGTTAATGGGCCAGCCTACTAGGGTCCTCAAAATCTTGTGGGCCTATAGCTAGGCTGGCCCATTAATGTCGGTGAAATATCGTGGGCCTTTAGCTGGGCCGGCCCATTATGGTCCACAAAAATCTTGTGGGCCTTCACCTGGGTCGGCCCATTGTGGCCCGCAAAAATCTTATGGACCTTTACCTGGGCCGACCCATTATGGCCCGCAAAATCTTGTGGGCCTTTAGCCGGGCCAGCCCATTATGGTCCGCAAAATCTCGTGGGCCTTTAGCTGGGCCAGCCCATTATGGTCCGCAAAATCTTGCGGGCCTTTAGTTGGGTCGGCCCATTTAAACTTTATGGTCCACTTTTGGGCCGGTCCACGTGTCAACATATCATAAGCGCACCTCGCCCATTGGATGAGTGACACATGTGCCAACGCGGAGCTAACACGTGTTTCCATCAGCCAAACAGAATTTTACATGTGGAAATTTCCCATTGGTCTGGGCTGTTAACGGGTTATCGGATCCAAAACCCGACCCGATAGCTTAACGGCGTTCCGTTACGATGGATGCCACGTGTCGATCACCCTTGACGAAAGCACTTCTGTGACGCGCGATTTAACGTCATGGAAGTGGACACTTCCATGATGATAATTTTGGTAATGTCGTGTAACACTTCTACGAGAGCACATGTATGACTATCTTGATTCTGTCATAAAATTGTCATGGATGTACATGCATGACAGAAAACGTGACCTACTGTGACAAACACGTATCATCATGGAAGTGTATTTTTTTGTAGTGGTTAATCCCAAAAATCATATAAAATAGCATATTAATGCATATAAAACATCCAAAACAGATAGTATAATAGCATGGAACAATCAAAAAATATAGATACGTTGGAGACATATCAAGCATCCCCAAGCCTAATTCATGCTCGTCATCGAGTAGGTAAATGATAAAAATAGAATTTTTGATGTGGAATGCTACCTAACATATATATCCATGTAATTCTCTTTATTGTGGCTTGAATGTTTAGATCCGTAAAATTCAAAACAGAATTTTAATATTGACATAAAAACAATAATAATTCAAGCATACTAACAAATAATTATGTCTTCTCAAAATAACATGGACAAAGAAAGCTTATCCCTACAAAATCATATAGTCTCGCTATGCTCCATCTTCATCACACAAAATATTCAAACCATGCACAACCCCGATGACAAGCCAAGCAATTTTTTCATACTTTTGATGTTCTCAAACCTTTTCAACTTTCACGCAATACATGAGCATGAGCCATGGACATGGCACTATAGGTGCAATAGATGGTGGTTGTGGATAAGACAAAAGGAAGGAGATAGTCCCACATCAACCACATCAACTAGGCGTATTAACGGGCTATGGAGATGCCCATTAATAGATATCAATGTGAGTGAGTAGGGATTGCCATGCAACATATGCACTAGAGCTATAAGTTTATGAAAGCTGAAAAAGAAAAGCTAAGTGGGTGTGCATCCAACTTACTTGCTCATGAAGACCTAGGGCGTTTCTAGGAAGCCCATCATTGGAATATACAAGCCAAGTTCTATAATGAAAAATTCCCACTAGTATATGAAAGTGATATCATGGGAGACTCTCTATCATGAAGATCATGGTTCTACTTTGAAGCACAAGTGTGGCAAAAAGGATAGTAACATTGTCCCTTCTCTCTTTTTCTCTCATTTTTATATTTTCTCTTTTTTTCGGGCCTTCTCTTTTTTTATTTGGCTTTCTCTATCTTTTTTTCTTTCCTCACATGGAACAGTGCTCTAATAATGAAGATCATAACACTTTTATTTACTTACAACTCGATACTAGAACAAAAATATGACTTATGTGAATGCCTCGGCGGTGTACCGGGATGTGCAATGAATCAAGAGTGACAAGTATAAAACAAATGATGAATGGCTTTGCCACGAATAGATGTCAACTACATGATCATGCATATCAATATGACAATGATGGAGTGTGTCATAATAAACGGAATGGTGGAAAGTTGCAAGGCAATATATCTCGGAATGGCTATGGAAATGCCATACTAGGTAGGTATGATGGCTGTTTTGAGGAAGGATATGTGGTGGGTTTAAGGTACCGGCGAAAGTTGTGCGGTATTAGAGAGGCTAGCAATGGCGGAAAGGTGAGAGCGCGTATAATTCATGGACTCAACATTAGTCATAAATAACCCACATACTTATTGCAAAAATCTATTAGTCATCAAAACAAAGTACTACGTGCATTCTCCTAGGGGATGGATTGGTAGGAAAAGACCATCGCTCGTCCCCGACCGCCACTCATAAGGAAGACAATCAAAAAACATCTCATGCTCCAACTTAGTTACATAAGGGTTCACCATATGTGCATGCTACGGGACTCACAAACCTTAACACAAGTATTTCTCAAATTCACAACTACTTACTAGCATGAATCTAATATCACCATCTTCATATCTCAAAACAATCATAAGGAATCAAACTTCTCATAGTATTCAATGCACTTTATATGAATGTTTTTATTATATCCCTCTTGGATGCCTATCATATTAGGACTAATTTTATAACCAAAGCAAATTACCATGTTGTTATAAAGGCTCTTAAAATAATATAAGTGAAGTATGAGAGTTCATCGATTTCTATAAAATAAAACCACCGCCGTGCTCTAAAAAGATATAAGTGAAGCACTAGAGCATTTTTTCCTAGCTCAAAAGATATCAGTGAAGCACATAGAGCATTCTAATAAATCACGATTCATGCGTTTCTCTCCAAAAAGGTGTGTACAACAAAGACGATTGTGGCAAACTAAAAATCAAAAACTCAAATCATACAAGACGCTCCAAGCAAAACACATATCATGTGATGAATAAAAATATAGCCTCAAGTAAAGTTACCGATAGAGGAAGACGAAAGAGGGGATGCCTTCCCGGGGCATCCCCAAGCTTAGGATCTTGCCACTCCTTATTCTCCTCATATCTATATCTCACCCAAAGTTTGCGATATCTCACCCAAATCTTGAAAACTTTGGGTGACATATCAATATGAGGAGAATAAGGTGTGGAAAGACCCTAAGCTTGGGGATGCCCGAGGAACCCCAAGGTAATATTTAAGGAAGACTCAAGCGCCTAAGCTTGGGGATGCCCCGGAAGGCATCCCCTCTTTTGTCTTCAAAATTATCGGTATACCTTACTCGGAGCTATATTTTTATTCGACACATGATATGTGTTTTTCTTGGAGCGTATTTTCTATTTTACCTGCTATTTGAATAAAATAATTGGATCTAAAATATTAAATGAAAAAGAATCCTCCCATGGCTACTTAATTATTTGACTAATCAGTGCCCTTCACTATTATCTTTTGGAGTAGTTTGTCATTTACTCACATGCTTCACGTATATCCTTTGAGTAAATGGTTGAATAATTGAATATCATAAATCTGAATTTATATATGTTTCATATGCTTATACCATGGGGAGTAATGACTTCACATAGAATAAGTATAGGTAGTAAACTTATTGAAAGTTAGCAAACATAGAATTGGTCACTTGAACAATTCGTGAAAGAATATTGAAGGAAGAGAGATTTCACATATAAATATACTATCTTGGACATCTTTTGTACTTGTGAGCACTCATTAAAATATGACATGCTAAAAGGTTGATGTCAGACAAGGAAGACAACGTAATGGGTTATGTTTTCTTATATCCGAAATGAAGTGTATTGTCTTGGATCATCCAACATGTTGAGCTTGCTTTTCCCCCTCATGCTAGCCAAATTCTTTGCACCAAGTAGAGATACTACTTGTGCTTCCAAACATTCCTTAAACCAGTTTTGCCATGAGAGTCCACCATACCTACCTATGGATTGAGTAAGATCCTTCAAGTAAGTTGTCATCGGTGCATGCAATAAAAAATTGCCCTCTAAATATGTATGATCTATTAATGTGGAGAAAATAATCTTTATACGATCTTGTGAAGTGGAAGAAATAAAAGTGATGGACTGCATAATAAAGTTCCATATCACAAGTGGCAATATAAAGTGACGTTCTTTTGCATTAAGATTTTGTGCATCCAACCATAAAAGCGCATGACAACCTCTGCTTCCCTCTGCGAAGGGCCTATCTTCTACTTTTATCTTCTACCCTTATGTAAGAGTCATGGTGATCTTCACCTTTCCTTTTTACATTTTATCCTTTGGAAAGCACATTGTGTTGGAAAGATCCTGGTATATTTATCCAATTGGATGTAAGTTATCATGAATTATTATCGTTGACATTACCCTTGAGGTAAAAGGTTGGGAGGCGAATCTATAAGCCCCTATCTTTCTCTGTGTCTGATTAAAACTTTGAACCCATAAATATCACGTGAGTGTTAGCAACTGTGAAAGATTAAATGATAGTTGAGTATGTGGAGTTTGCTAACTCAACGCTCTGACATAGACCCTTCCTGAAAATAAGATGAATTGCAATTGTTTGATGACTGAGAATATAGTTTGTTAGTTTCAAGAAAGTTTATGATCTATACTTTAACATGTGAATAGCTTGTTACTTGATCATGAAAAGTTTTATGAAGATGAGCTACTGTTATGATACATAATGATGCTAGAAAAAGTGATTGGAACTATCATTGATGAAACTTATGCACTTGCTAGCATTCACAGTTCATAAATTATTTCTTTTGTCATTTACCTACTCGAGGACGAGCAGGAATTAAGCTTGGGGATGTTGATACGTCTCCAACGTATCTATAATTTATGAAGTATTCATGCTATTATATTATCAACCTTGGATGTTTTATATGCATTTATATGCTTTTTTATGATTTTTGGGACTAACCTATTAACCTAGTGCCTAGTGCCAGTTTCTGTTTTTTCCTTGTTTTTGAGTTTTATAGAAAAGGAATATCAAACGGAGTCCGATTGAAGTGCCAATTTTTGACGATTTTTTTATGGACCAAAAGAAGACCCCGGAGTAAAAGAGTTGGGCCAGGAGAGTCCCGGGGCGTCCACGAGGGTGGGGGGCGCGCCCACGCCCCTGAGGCGCATGGGCCTGCCTCATGGACGCCTCGGGCACCTCCTTGACGTGAGACCGATGCCAAAAATTCCTATAGATACAAAAACCTCAGAAAATTAACCTAGATCGGGAGTTCCGCCGCCAGAAGCCTCTGTAGCCACCGAAAACCAATCTAGGCCCTCTCTGGCACCCTGCCGGAGGGGGCCATCATCACCGGAGGGCATGGAGGAGGATCCCGGAGGCGCCATCATCACCATGAAGTCCAAGTACCAGAGGGAGAACCTCTCCCCATCTAGGGGGAGGCCATGGAGGAGGACGCACAAGGGGGAGAACCTCTCCACCTCTCTCTTGGTGGCACCGGAGTGCCCTTGGGAGGGGAATCATCGCTGCGGTGACCGTCTTCATCAACATCACCATCATCATCACCATCCTCATCTCTTTTACGCGGTCCACTCTCCCGCACCCCGCTGTAATCCCTACTTGAACATGGTGCTTTATGCCACATATTATGATCCAATGATGTGTTGCCATCCTATGATGTTTTGAGTAGATATCCTTTGTCTTTAGGTTGATTGATGATCTAGATTGGTATGAGTTGTACGTTTTACTTTAGTGTTGTCCTATGGTGCCCTCCGTGTCACGCAAGCGTGAGGGATTCCCATTGTTGGGTGTTTCAATACTTTTATGATTCGCTTATAGTGGGTTGCGTGAGTGACTGAAACACAAACCCGAGTAAGGGGGTTGTTGCGTTGTAACGCCCGGGTAATCAAGCTACAGTAATTCCATGCTAATGGTGCCATGTCACCACGGTTACTGTTGCTAATGTACCGTTAGTTCGAAATGGAGTCAAAACCGAGTCAAATTCAAACTCAAATTAATGTCAACAATAAAAGTTTTCAAAAGTTGAGACAAAAATGTTCGGTGGGTGCCGAATATTACAAGGGTAATTATAATAAAGCAATAACATTTTTATAAAATGCCTAAATGATTTAAAATGAAATAAAACAGAAAAGAAAATAAATAAAAGAAAGAAAGAAAATACAAAAGAAAAAAAACAGACAAACAGAAGAAAAAAAAGAGGAAAACCCCCACTAGGCTCCGGCCCAACTGGGCAGGCCCAAACCGGCCCAGCCGGCCACCCACTCCCCCCGTTATCCACTCACCATCCCCCACCCGAACCACCACCGACACTTCCCCCCTCTCCCCAAAAATATCTCCCCCTCTCCCCGGACTGGATCGGGATCGAGGGAGGAGGCCCTCGTCGCCGCCGAATGCCGTCGCCAGCCGCCGTCAGGAGCACGCGCCGCCTCGCCGGACTCCCCCACCCCGCGCTGGCCTGCCTCCCGCTCTGCCGCGTCATCCCCATCCCCTCCCCGCGCCCCGTTGCCCCGTCCCTATGCATCACGGTGAGGCCGTAGGTCTCTGCCTCCCCTGTTCCCGTGCACGCGCCCGTGCCCTCGCTCGCGCGCGCGCCACCCCGCGCCCTACTGCTCCCTCGTAAGCTCCGCGCCGCGCCTGCAGCGCAACGCCCCCTGGCCGCCCGCTGTGCGCAGCCCCCGCTCTCTGCGCTCGCACTCCGGGCTGCACACGCCCCGCATGGCGCACCATCGTGCGCGCACATGCCTGCCACGCGCCCACCCGCGACCAGTGCGCACCCGCTGATCCCTGCTGCGGCGCTTGCCGCCCGCCTGCAAGCGGCCCCGCCGTTGCTAGTCGTCCCCGCCGCACCCCCTGCCACCGCCGCTGGCCCCGCCCGCGACAGTTCCAGCCGCCGCTGCTCTCGTAGCTGCCTGGAGCCCCTCCTCCATGGTTCCCCGAAGTCGCTCTGCCGTGGCCAGAGGCCGCGTTCGCCAACCGCTGTGCACCCAGCCACCCGCGCCTCGCTGCCACTCCCGTCCGCGTTGGCCACGCCCGCAGCCCCTAGAGCCTGCGCACCACCGCCCCCTGCGCTCGCCGCCGCCGCAAACAGTGGCCCGGTCAACCGATGCCCCTGGGCTCCGTCCGCCGCACCCGGGTCGGCCTTGACGGGTGCCCATGCCCGTGCTCGTATCCCGCCACCCGTGTGCCCGCTATGGCCTCTATGCCACTGGACAACGGGCCCCACACCCCAGAACGAAATAATAAAAAATATATTATAAAATAAATAAACAATAATTAAAATAAACAAACAAATAAATAAATAACTTAATTAATCCTAATTTAATTAACTTAATTAACTACTTAACTAAATTAATTGCTGTTAATTAACATAACAGCCAATGACAAGTGGGCCCGCTGTCCAGTTTGACCAAGTCAAACTGCTGACTGGACTAGCCTAGTCACTGACCGGCGGGTCCCTGCTGGACCTTTGACTAGTCAAAGCAGACCAATTGACTGCTGACTTGGCAGTCAACTGGGTCCCACTGTCAGCCTCACAAGCCACTGCTGTGTACCCTTCTGTGTGCATTTAGCAATTCCCCTTTTTATTTTGAATTAATTTAAATTCCAGAATTTGATTAAAACCTTTAAAATTAGTATAAAATAAACCGTAGCTCGGATGAAAAAACTTTGTACATGAAAGTTGCTCAGAACGACGAGACGAATCCGGATACGCAGCCCGTTCGTCCACCACGCATCCCTAGCATAGCAAACACGCAACTTTCCCCCTCTAATTCATTTGTCCGAAAACGCGAAACCCCGAGGATATTTTCCTAGAGGTTTCCCCCCTTCGCCGGTACCACCGCATACCGCGTTAGGGCACCCCTAGCACCGTGTATTGTCATGTTATGCCTTGTGATGCTTTGATTGCACCGTTATTTATTGTGTTCCCCCTCCGTTACTTCTTTCCGGTAGACCCCGAGACTTCCGGCGACCCCCAATTCGACTATGGTGTTGACGACCCCTCTCTCTTGCCAGAGCAACCAGGCAAGCCCCCCCCCCCTTGATCACCAGATATTGCCTACTCTCCTCTATACTGCTTGCATTAGAGTAGTGTAGCTTGTTACTGCTTTCCGTTAATCCTATCCTGATGCATAGCCTGTCATTGTTGCTACAGTTATTGATACCTTACCTACAATCCTAAATGCTTAGTATAGGATGCTAGTTTATCATTAGTGGCCCTACATTCTTGTCTGTCTGACATGCTATACTATCGGGCCGTGATCACTCGGGAGGTGATCACGAGTATGTACTTATACATAAATACATGCTATGCAGTTGGTGACTAAAGACGGGTCGGCTATGCAGGAGGTGATCACGACTAAAGCCTAGTGCTCCCGAAAGTCTTGTCTACCCACATTATGGTTAAATCCATATGTCCAGCAATATTCATTAACATCCTTTGTCATTGTCTTCTTGAGCCTATTGATTCATTATGTTGCGATTGATCGCAATCATCATCCGAACCCTGAAATTTGACCTTCCTACTCATACGTCATTCTAGACATGGCTGGATCTCGACCAATCATGTTGTAATTGATTGTCCACCTAGTTCCCTTAAACTTGAACGTCGAATTATTCAGCTGTTTCTATAATCTAATGCCTTTGCATTCTTTCCCCCTTCTGATTGAGTACTGATACTCACATCAGATCCATTTAGGACCGCTAAATCCTTTGTTGGATTTTATTCGACACCGTCCTTCATACTCATTAAGCATTATGAGCTTTTCTTCGGATACATAATGCCTTTGGTAAATTGTATCCTCTGCTTTGTGAACCATGCTCTACTTTCGAACTTGTATTATTTACTCTGAAGTTTGTGGTATATGTTCCTAAGATGCCCTGATGGGTTGAACCTACGCCTTCCCTAATATGTGTGAACCCGAAAGATTTCACTGGTCATACTTATCTGGTATTGCACCAGGTAAAAAAAAACTTCCAACAACTAATGTCATTTATGAAATACGAGAGGTGAATGGAAGGTTATACATTGAAGAAGTGGGAGTCGACCTTGAACTTTGTGTTCATGCCCATGGACACAATGTAAATCCTACCATAGAAGCTTCTGGTAATAATAACTATTTCGTTGATGTTACATCATTTGGTATCTTTGAATTGATCCTATGCAATCGTGGTTCCGACCATATTTTCTCTTTGATCCCATTTCTCAGACAAGTTAAAGCACTTGTTTTTTTTGCAAGTCAAATACACCAGTCCAACCTCTACTTTGATCTACTGTCGAGTATTACCCTCTGGTATCTCGAGATTATCTTTGAACTACATAACTTCTTGTGAGTTCTTCATCAAGTACTACATTCTCGCTGATTACAATTTTTAATGGACTCGGAGTTATTAAACACTCAAAGACACCGATAACTGAACCGAGTCCGCGCTGCGATTCAACAACTCTTATTAATCTTCAATGCTTACGAGTTTGTACTCGATAGTGTCATTCCCATCTGATTGACTACATCATCATCGTCAGGCTGACTGCTTGGCCATTCTACCTATGTCCTTCATCCTCGGGACTCAATCCCGACAGTGCTCTAAGCTTACATCGAACTTTCACCATCATATTGTTTGTCTTGAGAGAAAACTCTGAATTCTGAGATGGCATCTTATCTATGGTTATAATAAACTTTTGCTTCACCATTCCCTTGGCTTGATGTCATCGCCGAGCGATTGCATCCTCATGGAGCCTCTCGACAAGATTTGTCGTGATCATCATCAACTTTTTGACCCCTTCCAAGATATTAATTGAATTCATGATGAGGAGTACCCTCATTGCCCTTGATGATTTGTGTTATCATCGACCACTTTATTGCCTTCTGTTCAACACAAACTTGTTCGTGTCTCTAGCACCCTATTGCTTTCAAGTTAATGGTCGATATTTCATTCTTAGACTATTGGTTGTTGAATCACCTTTCTAACATTGATCATGCTACCTAAGACCATATTTTGGGTGCACTTTTCAACCAATTCTTAATTGTGTATGTTTTCCTCGAGCATACATCCTTATATCATTTGATCCGACAAATGTTGACTCCTTGTTCACATAAGTGTGGAAATCCATCTTTTGAAAATCTCAATGAATTGTCGCTGAGTTCATCAGCCACCTCTTCATCCTCCCCTTGGTTTAATGGTGAACTCTTGTTTTGGAACTCGCTTCCATAGTACATTTCCCGAGAATCTTACATTGTCGTCTCATCAATTTTGTTGCACCTTTTCTTCTCAGGCATCCTGAGTCTGAGGCATCATGGCACCAATCAGATCTAAATCTCGATCAGATATGATGGTTCGAACATATTTCCAAGAGTTATTACATTGGTCCTTATATATCGGTAAGGTGGGGTCATGCCTATCACACCTGATCGGAGGACTTGTTGTTATAGATTCCTTTTCAGCAAGGCTATCCCTTCTTCCATGAGGGAATTGTAAGACCTATTCTTCAAGTTATTCCTGATGGATCCTTTGTGTCTCCAGAGTCTGATCTTCACCCACTGACCATGTCAATGCTATCTCGAAGCATGTCTATGGTATTCCGATTTTCAACAAGAACATTAAAGATAATGCTAAATGTTTCCTGCTCAATTATCCAAACACCGTTCTATGGGTAATATCATGAGCTTCCTCCCCCTTACTTAAGTGGTTTTCTACCTTCTATCCGGTCTTGGATATCATACTCTGCTTGTTCTTGGGAAGGATATGCCCCTGAAATATGTGTTTAAACACATTTTCCTTCCCATTGATCTGTTTAATCTAATAATCATATTTTCCTTTCCATTGTTCTGTTTAACCTTCTTGGGGTTTATATGATCTAAGCACTAATACGTCACTGCTTTTATAAGCACCTCAGTGTACAACTGTGTCAGTAAGACCCTGTTACTATTGTTGTTGAGATTCTGGTAACCATCGATGGACGAGAACTTTGCCTATTGGTCCGCCTTGTTCAACGAGCAGGAAGATAGTTCTCTTCGCCCCTCGCCCTTGGTACCGACGTTGTTGCCGACATAATTGACAGGCTACCCTTTTGACATGCCTTGCTGTCGTGACCGAGCAAGATGTCACCGCTCCTTCTACTTTTAACCCACATGGTGGGCCCATAACCCACGGTTCCACAGGATCGAAACCTGACTCTCCTGTACATCCCTGTTTCGAAGTTATCCCTTACGCTTCATTTCGTATGTAATTTGCGAGCCACCTTCCTAGTGATCAATTCTGGTATCGGACACAATACTTATTCCCGTTGCTCTGAACCCCTTTTACACTCTGTTTCAGGCAATGAACGATTTCCTATCCGCTTGAAACTTCTTATTGCACCGTCTTACTTTGCTCTCGATGTGTTTCATTTGTTCAACTCGAGAGATACTCATATGTTCATTCTTGGGATACCCCCAGATGATTTTCCTTTACAACATCCTATCGTTGTAGAGGTGCCCCTTACCTATTCGTAAGTACGATGGAGTTCCCCGAAGAAAGGATGATGACTTCATCACGTTGATATGAAGCAGAGAAATGAAAACACCAATGAATGGGATCACCTTCTTCGAGAAGAGTAGCCAGGAATGAGAAGACTAGTTAGAATATCGTAACCAACTATTTCCCCCTTACCCCACCTCTTAAATCTCGGGACGAGATTTCTTGTAGTGGAGGAGTTTTGTAACGCCTGGGTAATCAAGCTACAGTAATTCCACACTAATGGTGCCACGTCACCACGGTTACTGTTGCTAATGTACTGTTAGTTCGAAACGGAGTCAAAACCGAGTCAAATTCAAACTCAAATTAATGTCAACAATAAAAGTTTTCAAAAGTTGAAACAAAAATGTTCGGTGGGTGCCGAATATTACAAGGGTAATTATAATAAAGCAAACATATTTTTATAAAATCCTAAATGATTTAAAATGAAATAGAACAGAAAAGAAAATAAATAAAAGAAAGAAAATACAAAAGAAAAAAAACAGACAAACAAAAGAAAAAAAGAGGAAAACCCCCACTGGGCTCCGGCCCAACTGGGCAGGCCCAAACCAGCCCAGCCGGCCCCCCCCCCCCCCCCCCCCCCCCCCCCCCCCCCCCCCCCCCCCCCCCCCCCCCCCCCCCCCCCCCCCCCCCCCCCCCCCCCCCTTATCCACTCACCATCCCCCACCCGAACCGCCACCGACACTTCCCCCCTCTCCCCAAAAATATCTCCCCCTCTCCCCCGACTAGATCGGGATCGAGGGAGGAGGCCCTCGTCGTCGCCGAACGACGTCGCCAGCCACCGTCAGGAGCACGCGCCGCCTCGCCGGACTCCCCCACCCCTCGCTGGCCTGCCTCTCGCTCCGCTGCGTCATCCCTATCCCCTCCCCGCACCCCGTTGCCCCGTCCCTACGCATCACGGTGAGGCCCTAGGCCTCTGCCTCCCCTGTTCCCGTGCACGCGCCCGCGCCCTCGCTCGCGCGCGCGCCACCCCGCGCCCTGCTGCTCCCTCGTCAGCTCCGGCGCCCCGCCCGTAGCGCAACGCCCCCTGGCCGCCCAACTGCGCGCAGCCCCCGCTCACCGCGCTCGCACTCCGGGCTGCACACGCCCCGCATGGCGCGCCATCGTGCGCGCACACACCCGCCACGCGCCCACCCGCTACCAGTGCGCGCCCGCTCATCCCCGCTGCGGCGCTCGCCGCCCGCCTGCGTGCGGCCCTGCCGCTGCTGGTCGTCCTCGCCGCACCCCCTTGCCGCCGCCGCTGGCCCCGGCCGCGACAGTTCCAGCCGCCGCTGCTCTCGTAGCTGCCTGGAGCCCCTCCGCCGTGGTTCCCCGAAGCCGCTCTGCCGTGGCCGGAGGCCGCGATCGCCAACCACTGCGCGCCCAGCTGCACGCGCCTCGCTGCCGCTCCCGTCCGCGTTGGCCACGCCCGCAGCCCCTAGCGCCCTCGCACCGCCGCCCCCTACGCTCGCCGCCGCCGCAAATAGCGACCCGGTCAGCCGACGCCCCTGGGATCCGTCCGCCGCGCCCGGGTCGGCCTCGACGGGTGCCCACGCCCGTGCCCGTTTCCCGCCACCCGCATGCCCGCTATGGCCTCTGTGCCACTGGACAACGGGCCCCATGCCCCAGAACGAAATAATAATAAAAATATTATAAAATAAATAAACAATAATTAAAATAAATAAATAAATAACTTAATTAATCCTAATTTAATTAACCTAATTAACTAGTTAACTAAATTAACTGATGTTAATTAACATAACAGCCAATGACAAGTGGGCCCGCTGTCCAGTTTGACCAAGTCCAACTGCTGACTGGACTAGCCTAGTCACTGACTGGCGTGTCCCTGCTGGACCTTTGACCAGTCAAAGCAGACTAATTGACTGCTGACTTGGCAGTCAACTGGGTCCCACTGTCAGCCTCACAAGCCACTGCTGTGTACCCTTCTGTGTGCATTTAGCAATTCCCCTTTTTATTTTGAATTAATTTAAATTCCAGAATTTGATTAAAATCTTTAAAATTAGTATAAAATAAACCGTAGCTCGGATGAAAAAACTTTGTACATGAAAGTTGCTCAGAACGACGGGACAAATCCGGATACGCGGCCCGTTCGTCCGCCACGCATCCCTAGCATAGCGAACACACAACTTTCCCCCTCTAATTCATTTGTCCGAAAACGCGAAACCCCGGGGATATTTTCCCGTAGGTTTCCCCCCTTCGCCGGTACCACCTCATACCGCGTTTGGGCACCCCTAGCACCGTGTATTGTCATGTTATGCCTTGTGATGCTTTGATTGCACTGTTATTTATTGTGTTCCCCCTCCTTTACTTCTTTCTGGTAGACCACGAGACCGCCGGCGACCCCCAGTTCGACTATGGTGTTGACGACCCCTCTCTCTTGCTAGAGCAACCAGGCAAGCCCCCCCCCCTTGATCACCAGATATCGCCTACTCTCCTCTATACTGCTTGCATTAGAGTAGTGTAGCATGTTACTGCTTTCCGTTAATCCTATCCTGATGCATAGCCTGTCATTGTTGCTACAACTGTTGTTACCTTTACCTACAATCCTAATGCTTAGTATAGGATGCTAGTTTATCATCAGTGGCCATACTTTCTTGTCCGTCTGCCATGCTATACTATCGGGCCGTGATCACTCAGGAGGTGATCACGGGTATATACTTATACATAAATTCATGCTATGCAGTTGGTGACTAAAGACGGGTCGGCTCGTAGGAGTACCCGCGAGTGATTCCGATGTTGGGGGATGAAGGGGCAGGTGGCTCCATCCCGGTAGAGGTGGGCCTGAGTTCCTGAGGGCCCCCGACGGTTACTTTGTGGCGGAGCGACAGGGCAGGTTGAGACCACCTAGGAGAGAGGTGGGCCTGGCCCTGGTCGGCGTCCGTGGTTATTTCAGAATAACACGCTTAACGAGATCTTGGTATTTGATCTGAGTCTAGCTACTGGCCTATACGCACTAACCATCTACGCGGGGACAGTTATGGGCACTCGACGTCGTGGTATCAGGCGAAGCCTTCGTGACGTCAGTGACTGAGCGGTGCGCGCCGGGTTGGACCGCGTAACGCAACTTCCTTTGTAATGGAGGTTGCTAGGTCTGCTCTCCGGCCGCGTATGCAACATGCAGGTGTGCAATGGGCGATGGGCTCAGACCCCTGCGCCATAGGATTTAGACCGGCATGCTGACCTCTCTGTTGTGCCTAGGTAGGGCTGCGACGTGCTGATCTTCCGAGGCCGGGCATGACCCAGAAAAGTGTGTCCGGCCAAATGAGATCGAGCGTGTTGGGATATGTGGTGCACCCCTACAGGGAAGTTAATCTATTCGGATAGCCGTGTCCCTCGGTAAAAGGACGACCCGGAGTTGTACCTTGACTTTATGACAACTAGAACTCGATACTTCATAAAACACACCCTTCCAAGTGCCAGATACAACCGGTGATCGCTCTCTCACAGGGCGACGAGGGGAGGATCATCGGTTAGGATTATGCTACACGATGCTACTTGGTGAACTTACCATCTACTCTCATTCTTCTGCTGCAAGATGGAGGTTACCAGAAGCGTAGTCTTCGATAGGACTAGCTATCCCCCTCTTATTCCGGCGTTCTGCAGTTCAGTCCACATATGATACCCTTATTCCATTTGATACCATTGCATACATATGTAGTGTAGCTCCTTGCTTGCGAGTACTTTGGATGAGTACTCACGGTTGCTTTGCTCCCTCTTTTCCCCCTTTCTATACCCGATTGCTGCGACCAGACGATGGAGCCCAGGAGCAAGACGCCACCGTTGACGAAGACTCCTACTACACCGAAGATGCCTACTACTACGTGCAGGCCGCTGACGACGACCAGGAGTAGTTTAGGAGGATCCTAGGCAGGAGGCATGCGCCTCTTTCGATCTGTATCCCAGTTTGTGCTAGCCTTCTTAAGGCAAACTTGTTTAAGTTATGTCTGTACTCAGATATTGTTGCTTCCGCTGACTCGTCTCTGATCGAGTTCTTGTATTCGAGCCTTCGAGGCCCCTGGCTTGTAATATAAAGCTTCTATTATTTTAAATTGTGTCTAGAGTTGTGTTGTGATATCTTCCCGTGAGTTCCTGATCTTGGTCGTACACATTTGCGTGCATGATTAGTGTACGATCAAATCGGGGGCGTCACATGCGTATGGGATAAAGAGGACTTGATGCTTTAATGCTATGGTTGGGTTTTACCTTAATGATCTTTAGTAGTTGTGGATGCTTGCTAGAGTTCCAATCATAAGTGCATATGATCCAAGTAGATAAACTATGTTAGCCTATGCCTCTCCCTCATATGAAACTGAAATAGTGATTACTGGTCTTGTTAATGATTGCCTAGGACAATTCCGCACACCGATCCACCATTATTGCACACTCGCTATTTATAATATTTAGTAATATATTCTAACTTTATGATAACATCATCTACCTTTATATTTTAGCTCTCCGATATCATACAAAGTTATCCACTTCATACCCAGAACGTAGTTTTATTTCTCGTTTCTAGTTGGAAGCAAACGTTCGGTGTATGTAGAGTCATATCAGTGGCAAATAGGGCTTGAGAGAATATTGATCTTACCTTTAGCTCCTTGTGGGTTCGACACTCCATACTTATCACTTCCACCTTTGGAAATTGCTACGATGATTCCCTGCACTTGGGGATTATCAGTGGGTTCGTTGCTACTTAAAATTTTGACCTCTCCAATCCCACTTTTATCAATTTTTGCATCAAGATCTAAAAACTCCGAATCATTGGGACGCCTTCTAACTAAAGTTGACTCATTTCCAGTACCATCTTTATCAAGATTTACATTGGAAAAGAAAGATTCAATAGGAATCACATCAACCACTTTAAGATCTTCATCATTGTTTTCACAGAAACTAGAAGAACACGCTTTTATAAACCAATCTTCCTTAGCACGCATCTTAGCGGTTCTTTCTTTGCACTCATCAATAGAAATTCTCATGGATTTGAGAGACTCACTGATATCATGCTTAGGTGGAATAGATCTAAGCTTCAAAGAATCAACATCAAGAGAAATTCTATCCATGTTCCTAGCCAAATCATCAATTTTAAGAAAATTTTCTTCAATCAAAGCATTGAAATTCTTTTGTGAACTTATAAAATCTTTAACACTATTCTCAAAATCATAGGGCATCTTATTATAGTTTCCATGAGAATTATTGTAGGAATTACCATAATAATTAGAGGAACTACTAGGAAACGACCTAGGATTAAAATTACCTCTATACGCATTATTACCAAAATTGTTCCTACCAACAAAATTCACATTCATAGATTCATTATTGTTTTCAATCAAAGTGTCACACCCTAGCTAGTTCAAGCATTAGAGTGTGCATCATGTTTAAATTTCTCTTAAATTTGAAATGGGGAAGGCAGAAACCCCCAACACCCCCCTGGAAACAACTAGGGTTTACTAAAATTATTTTCAATGAACCTGAAATGCCCTTCTAAAAAGTTCACCCTCTTTGTCTTGGGTTAGAACCTCTGGCAAAATTGGTGCACAATTTTCTAGGTCAATAGAAGGTCATTGAATTAAACCATAAGTATTTGAATTTGGGCATTTAAATGCTATAAAATAATTTAAATGCTCAAATAATTCTGGAAATAAATGTTTGCTATTGGAAATAATCTAAACAGAGCCCACAATTATTTTTAGGATTTTTGGAAACCATTTTAGTATTTTAATTAAACCCCAACAGTTGCAGTTAAATAGAAAAACATAAATAAATTAGAAAAAAGAGAGAGAGGGAAGCTACCTGGGCCTTACCTGTGCTGGCCCAGCCCACCTGGCTCGGCCCAGCCGACTGGCTGCCAGTCGTCGTCCTCCTCGCGCCAAAAGGACGCGGAGCGCGTGGCCGGCGCCCATGGCCACACGCCGGCCACCTCCTGCTTCCGCCGACGCCTTGGAGACGTCCAGGGATGCCACGCGACCCCCACGTCCCCCTCTCATCCTCTCGCACTCTCCCCCTCGTCTCTCTCACTCTCCCCCGTGATGGCCGAGCGCAAACCTCGCCGCTGATCGACGTAGTTGCCACCAGAGCCACCCCCTCGCCCCTCCGACGAGCCCAATAGCTCCGCCTCGTCACCCTGCACCTCCCCGCCGACCCACGCGACTCCAACCGCCGCCGAACGCCGTCTTCGCCCTCATCTTCAACCTCGGTACCCGCCGGACACCGTTCATCGATTCGCCTCGCTCTGGTCGCCCCCGAGCCCACTGAGCTGCTCATCGACCTCCCTGTGAGCTCCTCTTCCTTTTCCCTTAGCTCCCGTGCTCGTTTGGCCCCTGTAGCCACCATCTCCACTGCACCCGAGAGCTCCCCGCCGCCGGCCATGGCGCCGTTGCGGCCGAAGCCACAGTGGCTCGAAGCCAAGACCACCGTTGAGCTCAGCGCAGCACCAGGAACCCGTAGCCACCACCAGCTCCTTCTCCCGTGCACCGTAGCCTTGAAACCAACCCCGCCCGAACTCCGGCCGCCGCCACGAGCTCGATTCCGGCGAGCTCGCTCCACTCCAGCTCCTCCCACTTGCCCCACTAGATGCGCGCGAGCCCCAGCTACGCGTAGCACGTCTCCGCTGTCGATTTGGTCACCAGGGGACCAAATCTGAAGCCCTCCGCCGTCTCGGCCTCGCCGGCGGCTCAACGCCGGCGGGATTAGCCCCGCCGACCAGGGGTTTGACCCCAGTTTGACTCCCCTGAGTCAATGACAAGTGGGCCCCCTTTGTTAACTAAATCAGATTAGTTTTAACTAAAAATAATTAGCTTAATTAACTACAGACACGCGGGACCCACTAGTCAGGTTTGACCTGGACGTCCCCATTGACCACTGATGTCACCCTGACGTAATGCTGACGCAGTAATTAAATTACTGGAATTATTCTTATACACGAAATTCCAGAAAATAGTCAAAACTTCTAAAAATCATAGAAAATCAACCATAGCTCCAAATGCAAAGATTTATATATGAAAAAGGATCAGAAAAATTCAATCTATCCATCTGTAATGGTTTCATGCATGACAAAACAAGTTTACCTTGCTGTTTAAGCAGAATAAGGAAATGCACTATTAAGGCCATGTTTAATAAGCTAATAATTGAATCTTTGATTCAAATAAGTTCAATCCTTTCTGGTATAGCTTGCATTAGGCCAAGACACATCCATATTGCCATATCATAGCATGCATCATATTGTTGCATATCATCATGTGTTGATTGTGTTTCGATGTGTTCTTCGTGGTAGGTTCTGCCTCCAAGGATATTCACGAGTATCCAACTGAAGGGCAGTATCCCACTACCACTCCATCAGGCAAGCAACCATTGATCATTCCGATACAACCCATGTTCTCGCTTCTGCTCTTGATTACTGCATTAAGACAACGCGTTTCAATCTGCTGTGTGCTACGGTAGTTGAACCCTTATCCTCTGCATGACCTGTCATTGCCACAGTAACTAGATGAAACCCACTAGCATGTGTAGGAGTTGATTGAGCCATGTATGTGATTCCTACCTTGATATGCTTAGAGTTGTGTCAGGTCTGGTTCATCTGGGTGATGGGCTAGAGTGAAATGCTTATGTCGGTAATGTGAGGGATGTGTTGAACATGTTTTGGTAAAGGTATCGATGAGAGGCCATGTAGGAGTACATGGTGGGTTGTTTCATTGAGGCCGTCCCTAAGAACTGAGATCTGTATGTGTGATTTAAGATGCAGTTACTACCGTACATTGGGCCCGAAACCAGTGGACCCTCTCGGCTTCTTAATCACCCTAGTACTCTGTCCAGGAGTTGCAAATAGTTTCTGGTGTTTGTAGGTTATGTGTTGGTGGCCGTGCGTAGCGCTGACCCTAGGGGTGGGCTATGTTGCGGTAGATACACCGTGGCCGGGTATGCCGGGCGCCCGTGAGGCGTCTCGGGACCCTGTTCACATCGTTCGGGGCCGTATGTGGAAACCTCGGCCGGACTCCCTGCGGATGGAACCTGGATAGGCGATAAACCTGGACTAGAGACTTAAGTGTTTAGGTAGGCCGTGGCCGACACCCTCGCTGGGCTTCTGCTTGAAGGTTGCCGAGTACATGTCGTGTAAGCGGCGGTAAGTGGTGAAAGCGTGTATGAAGAAGTACACCCCTACAGGGTATAAAACTATTCGAATAGCCGTGTCCGCAGTAAAGGACTACTTGGTTGCCTATACAGTTCATAGGCAAGTTAATGGATACTACTAAAAGACTCAAGATAAGTGTGAGTACCGAGGATGGCCCTCTCGTAGGATGACAAGGGAGGATCCCCGGTGGAGTATTGTGTTGGTGAGTAGTGGACTCGTGTGCGAAAACTATTTTACTGGTGGAGTTCCGTAGGATAGCTTAGCCAAGAGTCAAAGCTGGCTTGCTACATTAACCCCACCACCCTCTTGAGAATAAGCATGTTAGTAGGTTCTGATGTAAGACTTGCTGAGTACCTTTGTACTCATGTTTGCTTAATTACTGTTTTCAGACGACAACACCGCCCCCTCCGATGGGTTCTACGTAGACCTTGACGTCGACGAGTGACTAGCCACCCAGGTGGTGATCCTGGCCATGGAGGGCCCTATGTAGATAGACAGGCTTCGAGAAGCCTTCTTTCTTTCTAGAGTCTGTACTCAGACTAGTTGCTTCCGCATGTGCCTGTATGATTGTATGACTTGAGTGTCGGGTCATGTGACCCCTATCTGTATGAACTTGTTATGTATGGCTCTCTGGAGCCTTTAAATAAAGTACTTGAGTTGTAGAGTTTTGTTGTGATGCCATGTTGTATGTACTCATATCGGGCATATTGTGTGTATGATTGAAATGCTTGGTATGAGTGGGATCCGACAATCTAGTTGTTTATCCTTGGCAGCCTTTCTTATGGGGAAATGTATTCTAGTGTTCCTCGAGCCATAGTAGTCTGCTACAGCCCGGTTCACCGGAGTCCTGCTAGCCCAGCACTACTGCTCAGGACACTTGACTAGCTGGCATGTGTTTCACTTCATTCCTATGTCTGTCCCTTCGGGGAAATGTCACGCGGTGATATCCGGAGTCCTGCCTAGCCTGCTACAGCCCGGGTTCCCCGGAGTCCTGTTAGCCCAGTGCTACAGCCCGAAATCACTCGCTGATGACCGACATGCTCGATGTGATTCATGTATGCCTGTCTCCACAGGTCTGTGCCGCTTTGGGTTCACGACTAGCCATGTCGGCCCGGGTTCTCTGTCATATCGATGCTAGCGACACTATCATATACGTGAGCCAAAAGGTGCAAATGGTCCCAGGCCATGGTAAGGCGACATCCGTGGGATACCGTGCGTGAGGCCGCAAAGTGATATGAGGTGTTACCGGCTAGATTGATGTGACTTGGAATCGGGGTCCTGACAGCGTTGGCATCAGAGCCGGACTGCCTGTAGGTTCGTTGAGCCAAGCTGGTCGATGTCGAGTCTAGAAATGCTTTAGATATATGTAGGGGAATTGATTGTGGGAGGGAACGTAAGGCTCTTTTACTCCTTTACCCTATGCCTCTGATCTGAGTCATTCTCTTCTCATTCAACATGGGTTAAGGACTAGGCTCTCTTCTTCTATCAGGTTCACGTGTTACTAATCCGTAGTAGCTTATAGGATTGTTGTTACAAGTTCCAGTTCAGTTTCTACTATTCTTAGTATGTTGCTAATTGGATCAGAACCTTGATATGATGTTTTTGAGTGGTATTGCGAACTATTGTGGATGTCCCAAATCTTTTACTGAGCATTTACAACCGTTATGCTGTTCAATTCTCCCTAAAAATTCTGATGTCTTTGCATTATGGTTGTGCTTTCAGATGGCCAACCGTGTTCACAACCAAGTGGTTCGCCTGACCCGGTGCCTCGACGTGCCCGGTCATACTGCTATGTTAGTCCGGGTAATGATCGAGACGGGTTACCGTTGGTACCCCGAATACACCGTCGAAGAGCAATTCCGAGACTTTAATCAAAGCCAATATTTCTGCACCGTCAGGATATTTCCTTCTTATCCTGGATCTACCGAGCCCCTTCACTGTTCCTATGGACTGGGGGTTACTGTTGGGATGGTTGTGCAGGATGCTGCCTATTCCATGATGACCACTATGCGAGTCCGGACTGGCCTGCTTCGGAACACCGACTTCCGTTACATGCCAGCTTCACTTCCGGGAGCGCAAGGGTATCTTCAGGCTATCTATGCTGACTCCACTCAGGAGGACTCATTAACTCGTACCACTGCTGAGATGCTCGAAGATAAGGACCGAGAGAATCGGGCCTTGAGGCTGGAGCTTTTCAATACCCGTGCTGATCATTGGGCCACATTGACTTGGTTTGCACCTGCGGTGCAAGCTGGATGTATGGATACAAGGGATCTGTATCCTGTGAGATCAGCTCTGCCAGACATGGTGGATTGGCGTGATGTGGGAGGCATCACCCCACCCCATGGTCCCCGCAGGCCACCGTTTGTTGGTCCAAGACCTCATCCTAGACCCTATGGTCCACAGGCTCCTCAGGACCGTTTGTTCCCGGATGGTCACGTTAAACTTCCAGGCTACGGAGGTGACTTCTATGAGGACTACTACGGAGCTGTCTGAGTTAGTAGTAGTACCACTAGTATTGTAGTAGTTGTATCTCGACTGTCCTGCGTGACTTGTGGACTACGACTTAGTGTGTAGTCAATTTCGGAGGTGTAGACAAATAATGTATAGGAGCTTGGAATGCCTCCAATGATATGTAACGTCTTTCATCATAGTTGTACTGTAGCCTAGGCTTGTACTAAACTATGTATGATGTGTATGACCGTTGGTATATATATGGCAGTTTTATATTACCATGACATACGGATGAACATCTCTGCATTCCGTGTTATCCATTACATACTGCACTTCCTTGCTAAGTTTGAGCCATCCTTATCTAAACCATTGTCTTGTTTTCTCCTAGGATGGTCAACACCCGCAGCAACCCTGCTGCCTCGGAGCAGGGGGAAGCCAGTCCAGCTAGGGGTGAAAAATCTGCCTCACCCGCCTTCTCTAGCCGAAGTAATGCTGGAGGCGGAAAGAAACAAGCGTGAGACTAACCGCCTGCTAGAGCGAATTGAGCAGAACACCGCACACCACCCGCGAAATGACTTGGTGTCGATCAATGACTTTATCAAGTTGTACCCACCAAAGTTTAACCATTCCGTCGAACCCCTCGACGCGGATGACTGGCTTCGCAGCATTACCCACAAGCTACGTTCTGCCAACGTAGCCGAAGCCGACAAGGTTACCTATGCTGCCTATCGCCTCGAAGGCCCTGCTAGCCTTTGGTGGGAAAACTTCGAAGCTATGCACCCGGTCGGCCAAATCACTACTTGGGCTGAATTCAGTGAGGCTTTCCGTGAGCATCACATTCCGGAAGGTCTCATGGATCGCAAGAGGGAGGAGTTCTGCAATTTCACCCAGGGAAGACTGACTGTGGATGCATATAGTCGTGAATTTGGAAATCTGGCACGCTATGCTCCTGAAGAGGTATCTACTGACGCTAAGAAGCAAGCAAGGTTCCGCAAGGGACTTAGCCCTGAGCTTCGCCGTGATCTTCGTCTGCACGAGTGCACCTCCTTTCAGAAGTTGGTCAATACAGCCATCAGTGCTGAGACGGGCCAGACTGATTATGACGCTTCATGCAAGCACTCCCGTGATTTTGGCTCTTCATCCAGCTCTGGAGCTCAGAAGCGCCGGGTGTGGATTCCAAGCACAGCACTGCCACCCAGGTTCATCCCGAGGCCATCCTTTGAGGTGCCTCGTCCCAACCAGCAATTTGCACCGCCCAAGCCCTATGGTGGCCCCGCTGCTAATGCTGCTCCACGCCCCAATATGGTGACATGCTTTAAGTGTGGAGAGCCGGGTCACTATAGTCGAGAGTGTCCCCAGAACAACAACCCCATTCAGACTAGAAAGTCCGTTGGCCGTGGTAAGCCCGCGGGAAAGACATTCTACGCCAAGCCGGTCACCACTGCCCGTGGCCATGTCAACTATGTTTTAGCCAAGGAGGCTCATGAGGATCCCAACGTTGTTCTTGGTACGCTCCTTGTTAACTGCCATTCGGCATCTGTTCTTTTCGATACTGGAGCATCTCATTCATTCATATCCAAGAACTATGCTCGATTGCACAACACGACATTCTATGACATGCCCTCTACCATGGAAATTCAAACTCCTGGCTCTAGATGGCAAACTTCTAGAGTAAGCCATGGGAACGAAATCCTTGTCGATAGACTTGTCTTCCTTGCATCCTTAATAGCTCTCAAGTCCTCGAACATAAACATCATCTTGGGTATGGACTGGATGTCAGCTCATTATGCTAAGATCGATTGTGCCACTAGAACCGTTCAACTTACTCACCCATCGGGCAAGACAGTCAATGTCTTAACTCGAGTGGCCAAGCGCCAGCTTTACTCCTTAAATGCCAACCCCCTTCCAGACCTTGAGGATGTTTCGGTAGTCCGAGACTTTCTGTATGTCTTTCCAGAAGAACTGCCAGGTGTTCCACCTGACAGGGATATCGAGTTTGTGATAGACCTTGTTCCAGGAACCGTTCCAATTTCTAGAAGACCCTACAAGATGGCACCCTTAGAACTAGCCGAGCTTAAGAACCAACTCGATGAGTCCTTGAAAAAGGGTTTCATCCGTCCTAGTTCCTCTCCTTGGGCTTGCCCCATCCTCTTCGTTAAGAAGAAGGATGGAACGGGTCGAATGGTTGTGGATTATCGACCTGTCAACTTGGTCACGATCAAGAACAAATACCCTCTTCCCAGGATCAATTATCTGTATGATCAGCTCGCTGGATCCTTAGTCTTTTCCAAGATGGATTTGAGGTTGGGCTACCATCAAATAAAAATCAGACACGGGGACATTCCCAAAACAGCCTTTGTTACTCGTTATGGCCAATACGAGTACACCATGATGTCCTTCGGTTTAACCAATGCCCCAGCCACCTTCTCCCGGTTAATGAACTCGGTTTTCATGGAGTACTTGGAAAAATTTGTCGTAGTATACCTCGATGACATACTCATCTACTCCAAGAATGAAGAGGGACATGCCGAACATCTAAGACTGGTATTGATGAAACTTCGAGAGCATCGCCTTTACGCCAAATTCTCCAAGTGTGAATTTTGGTTGCCAGATGTGACCTATCTAGGCCATGTAATCTCTGGTAAGGGTATTGCTGTCAATCCCGAGCGAGTTCAAGCCATCCTTGATTGGACTCCACCTGAGACGGTTAAGCAAGTTCGGAGCTTCCTTGGCTTAGCGAGCTATTGCTGCAGCTTCGTCAAGAATTTCTCCAAGGTTGCTAAACCTCTGACTGAACTCCTCAAGAAAGATAAAAAGTTCGAGTGGACTCCATAGTGCGAGTTCAGTTTTCAGGAACTGAAAAGACGCCTGACATCTGCTCCCGTACTGGTACCACCAGATTTCTCCAAGGACTTTATTATGTATTGCGACGCCTCGCGACAAGGACTAGGTTGCATACTCATGCAAGATCGTCAGCTAATTGCCTATGCTTCACGGCAATTACACCCACATGAGGAAAATTATCCCACACATGATCTAGAGCTTGCAGCTGTAGTCCATGCCCTTAAAACTTGGCGACATTACCTCCTCGGTAATCGTTGCGAGATCTTTACTGATCACCAAAGTTTGAAATATATCTTCACCCAACCAGATTTGAATCTCAGGCAAAGACGTTGGGTTGAGTTGATCTCGGATTACGACTTAGGAATAACTTACACCCCGGGCAAAGCCAATGTCATGGCTGATGCGCTAAGCCATAAGTCCTATTGTAACAACCTGATGTTACAACAAAGTCAACCACTTCTCCATGAGGAATTTCGTAAGCTTAATCTTCACATTGTTCCTCGAGGATTCCTATCCACCCTGGTGGCGAAACCTACCCTTACGGATTAGATCATCAAGGCACAGAAGGTAGATCCGGGAATCTCCCGTATTAAGAGAAACATTAAGAAAGGAGTCGTGAATTGTTTCTCCATTGATGATCAAGGTGTCGTATACTTTGGAAATCGCCTAGTGGTTCCAAAGGCACGAAACCTGAGGCGGCTGATCCTTAAGGAAGCTCATGAATCCCCTCTCACCATTCATCCTGGTAGCACTAAAATGTATCAAGACCTACGCCAGAGGTTTTGGTGGACTAGGATGAAGAGGGAAATCACTCATTACATTGCTAATTGCGACGTTTGTCGTCGTGTTAAAGCAGAGCATCAACGGCCTGCTGGCACCCTTCAACCTTTGGCTATTCCTGAATGGAAATGGGATAAAATCAGTATGGATTTCATCACTGGGTTTCCCAGGACCAAGAGAGGGAATAATGCCATCTTCATCGTGATCGACCGACTTTCCAAAGTATCCCACTTCCTACCTATTCGTGAGAGTATCACCGCTAGCCAGCTAGCCGATTTATACATCTCCCGAATAGTGTCTCTTCATGGTGTTCCATTGGAAATTAATTCAGACCGTGGGAGTCTCTTCACCTCTCAATTTTGGGAAAGTTTCCAAAATGCTATGGGAACTCGTCTCTCTTTTAGTACCGCCTTCCATCCTCAATCAAGTGGTCAAGTAGAGCGAGTCAATCAAATTCTGGAAGATATGCTCCGAGCCTCTGTCATCTCGTTCGGAATGGGTTGGGAGAATTGCCTCCCATTCGCGGAGTTTTCTTATAACAATAGTTATCAAGCCAGCTTGGGCAAGGCTCCTTTCGAAGTTCTCTATGGACGAAAATGTCGAACGCCTCTTAACTGGTCAGAAACCGGGGAAAGACAACTCTTTGGCCCGGATATGATTCAGGAAGCAGAAGAGCAGGTTCGCGTTATTCATGAGAAATTGAAAACAGCCCAATCTCGTCAAAAGAGTCAATATGATCGTAAACATAAGCTTATGACTTATGAAGTCGACGAGAAGGCTTACCTTCGGGTTACTCTGTTAAAGGGAACCCATCATTTCGGTATCAAAGGCAAATTGGCTCCTCGTTACATTGGACCCTTTCGCATTCTTGCCAAACGAGGAGAAGTTGCCTACCAATTGGAACTACCTCCGCATCTTTCCAGAGTTCATGATGTCTTCCACGTTTCTCAACTCAGGCGGTGCTTCGCGGATCCCATCCGTGGAGTGGACCACGAAACGCTTGATCTACAAGATAACTTCCCATATCGGGAATATCCCGTTTGTATCCTTGATCAAGCCGAGCGTACCACTCGACGTCATAATATCAAGTTTCTCAAGGTTCAATGGTCACACCATTCCGAGAAAGAAGCCACTTGGGAAAGGGAGGTTCGTCTTCGACTCGAGTACCCCACCTTCTTTCCGAAGGATCCTAAATCTCGGGACGAGATTCTTTTGAGTGGGGGTGAGTTGTCACACCCTAGCTAGTTCAAGCATTAGAGTGTGCATCATGTTTAAATTTCTCTTAAATTTGAAATGGGGAAGGCAGAAACCCCCAACACCCCCCTGGAAACAACTAGGGTTTACTAAAATTATTTTCAATGAACCTGAAATGCCCTTCTAAAGAGTTCACCCTCTTTGTCTTGGGTTAGAACGTCTGGCAAAATTGGTGCACAATTTTCTAGGTCAACAGAAGGTCATTGAATTAAACCATAAGTATTTGAATTTGGGCATTTAAATGCTATAAAATAATTTAAATGCTCAAATAATTCTGGAAATAAATGTTTGCTGTTGGAAATAATCTAAACAGAGCCCACAATTATTTTCAGGATTTTTGGAAACGTTTTAGTATTTTAATTAAAGCCCAACAGTTGCAGTTAAATAGAAAAACATAAACGAATTTGAAAAAAAGAGAGAGAGGGAAGCTACCTGGGCCTTACCTGTGCTGGCCCAGCCCACCTGGCTCGGCCCAGCCGACTGGCTGCCAGTCGTCGTCCTCCTCGCGCCAGAAGGACGCGGAGCGCGTGGCCGGCGCCCGCGGCCACACGCCGGCCACCTCCTGCTTTCGCCGACGCCTTGGAGACGTCCAGGGATGCCACGCGACCCCCACGTCCCCCACGTCCCCCTCTCATCCTCTCGCACTCTCCCCCTCGTCTCTCTCACTCTCCCCCGTGATGGCCGAGCGCGAACCTTGCCACCGATCGCCGTCGTTGCCACCAGAGCCACCCCCTCGCCCCTCCGACGAGCCCAATAGCTCCGCCTCGTCGCCCTGCACCTCCCCGCCGACCCACGCGACTCCAACCGCCGCTGAACGCCGTCTTCGCCCTCGTCTTCAACCTCGGTACCCGCCGGACGCCGTTCATCGATTCACCTCGCTCCGGTCGCCCCCGAGCCCACCGAGCTGCTCATCGACCTCCCTGTGAGCTCCTCTTCCTTTTCCCCTAGCTCCCGTGCTCGTTTGGCCCCTGTAGCCGCCATCTCCACTGCACCCGAGAGCTCCCCGCCGCCTGCCATGGCGCCGTCGTGGCCAGAGCCACAGTGGCTCGAAGCCAAGCCCACCGTTGAGCTCAGCGCAGCACCAGGAACCCGTAGCCACCACCAGCTCCTTCTCCCGTGCACCGTAGCCTCGAAACCAACCCCGCCCGAACTCCGGCCGCCGCCATGAGCTCGATTCTGGCGAGCTCACTCCACCCCAGCTCCTCCCACTTGCCCCACTAGATGCGCGCGAGCCCCAGCTACACGTAGCACGTCTCCGTCGTCGATTTGGTCACCAGGGGACCAAATCCGAAGCCCTCCGCCGTCTCGGCCTCGCCGGCGGCTCAACGCCGGCGGGATTATCCCCGCCAACCAGGGGTTTGACCCCAGTTTGACTCCCCTGAGTCAATGACAAGTGGGCCCCCTCTGTTAACTAAATCAGATTAGTTTTAACTAAAAATAATTAGCTTAATTAACTACTGACACGCGGGACCCACCAGTCAGGTTTGACCTGGACGTCCCCGTTGACCACTGATGTCACCCTAACGTAATGCTGACGCAGTAATTAAATTACTGGAATTATTCTTATACAGGAAATTCTAGAAAATAGTCAAAACTTCTAAAAATCATAGAAAATCAACCATAGCTCCAAATGCAAAGATTTATATATGAAAAATGATCAGAAAAATTCAATCTATCCATCTGTAATGGTTTCATGCATGACAAAACAAGTTTACCTTGCTGTTTAAGCAGAATAAGGAAATGCACTATTAAGGCCATGTTTAATAAGCTAATAATTGAATCTTTGATTCAAATAAGTTCAATCCTTTCTGTTATAGCTTGCATTAGGCCAAGACACATTCATATTGCCATATCATAGCATGCATCATATTGTTGCATATCGTCATGTGTTGATTGTGTTCCGATGTGTTCTTCGTGGTAGGTTCTGCCTCCGAGGATATTCACGAGTATCCAACTGAAGGGCAGTATCCCACTACCACTCCATCAGGCATGCAACCATTGATTATTCCGATACAACCCATGTTCTCGCTTCTGCTCTTGATTACTGCATTAAGACAACGCGTTTCAATCTGCTGTGTGCTACGGTAGTTGAACCCTTATCCTCTGCATGACCTGTCATTGCCACAGTAACTAGATGAAACCCACTAGCATGTGTAGGAGTTGATTGAGCCATGTATGTGATTCCTACCTTGCTATGCCTGCTATGCTTAGAGTTGTGTCAGGTCTGGTTCATCTGGGTGATGGGCTAGAGTGAAATGCTTATGTCGGTAATGTGAGGGATGTGTTGAACATGTTTTGGTAAAGGTATCGATGAGAGGCCATGTAGGAGTACATGGTGGGTTGTTTCATTGAGGCCGTCCCTAAGAACTGAGATCTGTATGTGTGATTTAAGATGCAGTTACTACCGTACATTGGGCCTGAAACCAATGGACCCTCTCGGCTTCTTAATCACCCTAGTACTCTGTCCAGGAGTTGCAAATAGTTTCTGGTGTTTGTAGGTTATGTGTTGGCGGCCGTGCGTAGCGCTGACCCTAGGGGTGGGCTATGTTGCGGTAGATACACTGTGGCCGGGTATGCCGGGCGCCCGTTAGGCCTCTCGGGACCCTGTTCACATCGTTCGGGGCCGTATGTAGAAACCTCGACCGGACTCCCTGCGGATGGAACCTGGATAGGCGATAAACCTGGACTAGAGACTTAAGTGTTTAGGTAGGCCGTGGCCGACACCCTTGCTGGGCTTCCGCTTGAAGGTTGCCGAGTACATGTCGTGTAAGCGGCGGTAAGTGGTGAAAGCGTGTATGAAGAAGTACACCCCTGCAGGGTATAAAACTATTCGAATAGCCGTGTCCGCGGTAAAGGACTACTTGGTTGCCTATACAGTTCATAGACAAGTTAATGGATACTACTAAAAGACTCAAGATAAGTGTGAGTACCGAGGATGGCCCTCTCGTAGGATGACGAGGGAGGATCCCCGGTGGAGTATTGTGTTGGTGAGTAGTGGACTCGTGTGCGAAAACTATTTTACTGGTGGAGTTCTGTAGGATAGCTTAGCCAAGAGTCAAAGCTGGCTTGCTGCATTAACCCCACCACCCTCTTGAGAATAAGCATGTTTAGTAGGTTCTGATGTAAGACTTGCTGAGTTTTGTACTCATGTTTGCTTAATTACTGTTTTCAGACGACAACACCGCCCCCTCCGATGGGTTCTATGTAGACCTTGACGTCAACGAGTGACTAGCCACCCAGGTGGTGATCCTGGCCATGGAGGGCCCTATGTAGATAGACAGGCTTCGAGAAGCCTTCTTTCTTTCTAGAGTCTGTACTCAGACTAGTTGCTTCCGCATGTGCCTGTATGATTGTATGACTTGAGTGTCGGGTCATGTGACCCCTATCTGTATGAACTTGTTATGTATGGCTCTCTGGAGCCTTTAAATAAAGTACTTGAGTTGTAGAGTTTTGTTGTGATGCCATGTTGCATGTACTCATATCGGGCATATTGTGTGTATGATTGAAATGCTTGGTATGAGTGGGATCCGACAATCTTGTTGTTTATCCTTGGCAGCCTTTCTGATGGGGAAATGTAGTCTAGTGTTCCTCGAGCCATATTAGTCCGCTACAGCCCGGTTCACCGGAGTCCTGCTAGCCCAGCACTACTGCTCAGGACACTTGACTGGCCGGCATGTGTTTCACTTCGTTCCTATGTCTGTCCCTTCGGGGAAATGTCATGCGGTGATATCCGGAGTCCTGCCTAGCCTGCTACAGCCCGGGTTCCCCGGAGTCCTGTTAGCCCAGTGCTACAGCCCGGAATCTCTCGCTGATGACCGACATGCTCGATGTGATTCATGTATGCCTGTCTCCATAGGTCTGTGCCGCTTTGGGTTCACGACTAGCCATGTCGGCCCGGGTTCTCTGTCATATGGATGCTAGCGGCACTATCATATATGTGAGCCAAAAGGCGCAGACGGTCCCGGGCCATGGTAAGGCGACACCCATGGGATACCGTGCGTGAGGCCGCAAAGTGATATGAGGTGTTACCGGCTAGATCGATGTGACTTGGAATCGGGGTCCTGACACAAAGTAAACAAAGGCATATCATTAGGATCAATAGGATCACTCTTGCTAGCAAATAATTTCATAAGCTCATCCATCTTTCCACTCAAAACATTAATCTCTTCAATTGCATGCACTTTTTTTTACTAGTGGAAGATCTTTCGGTATGCCATTGAGAATAATTAACCATAATATTATCTAGGAGTTTAGTAGCTTCTCCTAAAGTAATTTCCATAAAAGTACCTCCCACGGCCTAATCTAGAAGATTTCTAGAAGCAAAATACAATCCGGCATAAAAAAACTGTATAATCATCCACAAATTCAAACCATGAGTAGGACAATTTCTAATCATTAATTTCATCCTCTCCCAAGATTGTGCAACATGTTCATGATCAAGTTTCTTAAAATTCATAGTATCGTTCCTAAGGGAGATGATCTCAGCAGGAGGAAAATACTTGGAAATAAAAGCATCTTTACACTTGTTCGATGAATCAATACTATTTTTAGGCAAATGTAGCGATCCGACCTTAAACGGTCAAATCTCTGTGCTTAAGTGTCATCCCTGGATTGGTAATGCTGACACACACAGTACTTGAAGGATTTATAACAGAGTGCAATCACACACTTATTACATCGAATGTCTCAAAAGAGAACTTATAACAATAATATGGCTTAAGGCCATCTAAGTAAGATAACAGCGGAAGGATTGGAAGATTAAGTGAGTCCATCAACTCCAATGGCATAGCTAAGAGCACTACAACGACCTAGCACATGGCATAGCTGAGAGTCTAAAAAGTCTGCAACATGATATGTTGCAGCCCGAAACAGGTCAGCACATGGAATATGCTGGCAATATAACATAGTAGAGCAATGAACAAAATAAATGCTACCACTACATGCATATATGGCTGGTGGAGGCTCTATGGTTATAATGTTTTTGCGAAAAGCCAATTTTCCCTACATCAAAGCAATATATTTTATTTAACTATCATGGTAGTTGATAAACATTGAGAATGGTACCCCCATCTCAATCCTAATTAAAAAAGTAATTAATAACCCAACAAATTTATTTAGAGTGACGATATCAACATGATAATCCAAGAACTAGATACTCAAGTTGTCCATAACCGGGGACATGGCTAACCATGATTAGTTTTACACTCTGCAGAGGTTTGTGCACTTTTCCCCACAAGACTCGATCTCCTTCGTTGGATTTCTCGCACTACATGGTGTTTGAGAAACGGATGACCGAGACACAGTCTTTCAGAAACAATAACTATTTACTCTGGGTGGACAGTTACACCTACTTTCCCCTACATCTTCTAGCCCACCACTGAAAGAGGTCATGCAACATACTCAACTATGCTAGATCCCATAATAGCTTGTGGATGCACATAGAAGTTTCTAGCATGAATAATCTTATGATCTCTTTGAGCCTGGGTGGCGAACCAAAGGACAACACTGGTATATCCCCAGGTGCCCGCAACCAATCCACCCAGATGTGTATTTAAGTAACAACCTTAAATTAACCATTAATTAACAATCTCACATCTGTCATAGATCACTCAAACCAAACCATGTCTACGAGCATAGCATAGCAGTATAAGCATAACGTAGAAGTAACTCCCAAGGGTGTGATAATAAAAGGGTAATAGGTTCTACCTCATCATCTACTTCCAAATACCCACAAGTTAATCACATCCTAATCATGCAGTGTTTGACGATTGTAACTAACACATAAAAACTGGGTATGAAAAGAGTATGATCAATGTGTTACTTGCCTTGCTGACGATCCGCAAAACCTAGAGACTCGTAGTAGCACGCTTCGCACTACGGGAATTCTATCGCAAACAAACAATAGCATACATAAGCACTCAAGCATAGATGCAAGGGTAAAACTAAAATAAGAAGATCCAAATCTGAAAGTCCAACTGAAAAGCTTCGATTTGCAAACAGAATCAATCGAATTGGATCTACGGAACTGAAACTACGGTGAAAAAAGTTCGAATTCAAATCTACTTGAAACCAATTTTAAAATTTTCAAAACCATTTTCAAGTTCATTAACCATAAAGAGGGGCTCAAGACGAAGATTTTGGTGTTGGTTTCACTGGATTTGGACGAACGGTTAAAAAGTTGTGAGGGTTTGAAGATCAGGGGCTAATATAGGATAAAAATAATCGTGGATAGGTCCCTGGCCGGAAATAAAATAAAAAGAAAAAGACTGCGGCGCGAACGTCCGCTAATAGAGGCGAACGAACGAATTCATTCGTTAAAACGAACGAACGAACGTTCGCAAAGTAACCTAAACAGAAGAAAACCGAAAAAACGAACTGATCTGGAAAAAAACCGATCTAGGGTTTTAAAAAAACACGGCGGCGGCTTTGCGGTTTTTATCGGTTTACCGAAGAAAACTGGCAGGTCGGCGGGGTCAACGGCGGCGGATGGCGAGGCGGCTACGGCGGGGCTCCGCAGCTGTGACGAGGCGGCGGCGGGGCGGGACGAGGGCAGAGGTGTCGGGGGGCGACGGCTTAAATAGCCTCGGGGGGGGGTCCGACTTGGGAAGGGGGTCAGTGGCGCGGCGAGCTCGGACTCCCTCGGGAGTCCGGCGAGGGCACGGCGGGGCAAGGCGGGGATGGCGGTGGTGCAGCGGGCGGGCTGGGCCTTCGGCCCAATTCGGTCTAGGAACTTTTTTTTATAAAATAAATTCCACCGAAATGGAAAAGTCCTAAATAAATATAAAAAAATTCTAAAAATGCCAAAAACAAATTTCACTGTCTAAATAAAATATTTAGAACGAAGTGAACATTTTTCTGGCCTAAAAATGCAAATTTTGAAAAATGCATATTCTTCTAATTCGAATAAAATAGCAATAAATATCCCAATAAATATTTATTTGATTTTAAATATTTTTCCTCCAATATTTATTTATTTTGCACAAGTCATATTATCTTCTCTCTTTTATTTTTATATAGGTAATATTTTGGTGAGAAAAATAATTAAAACCAAAATGATCCTCTTTTCAATATTTGAGAAGAATTCAAATATGGAAATGAATGAAATCCCCAACTCTCAGTGTGGGTCCTTGAGTTGCTTAGAATTTCTAGGATCAAAACCAAAATGCAAATAAAATATGATATGCATATGATGACCTATGTACAACATTCCAAATTGAAAATTTGGGATGTTACAGCAAAGATGAAAACCAAGTTTTAGCGTGATCGCTAAGCGAGAACGGAAATAGCTTCAATTTAACAATAGCATTATCCACATCTCTTTTATTTTGCATATCACACGAAATTATTAAGATGGGAAGCGGCATCTTCATTGGGAAGGCCTGAAAATTGATCTTTCATAACAAGATTCACCAAAGCGGTATTAATTTCACAAGATTCCGCATTAGCATCGGGAGCAATCGGAGTACTAATAAAATCATTATTGTTGGTATTGGAAAAGTCACATGATCTGGTATTATCTTGAGCCATCATGGCAAGGCAAGAAATCCAACACACGAGCATACAGAAAGCAAGCGAAGAAGATGAATGGAAGAAGGGCAAAGAAAATGCGAATCTTTTCAAAAATCATTTTAGAAGTGGGGGAGAGGAAAACGGGAGGCGTATGTTGAATAACTTAATGCGAGGGATGAGAGTTTATGATGGGTACTTGGTATGTCTCGGCATGGCATAGATCTCCCCAGCAACGGCACCAAAAGTTCTTCCTACTACCTCTTGAGCTTGCGTTGGTTTTTCCCTTGAAGAGGAAAAGGTGATGCTGCGAAGTAGAGTAAGTATTTCCCTCAGTTTTGAGAACCCAGGTATCAATCTAGTAGCAAAAAATGCGCAAAACACCAAATACCTCCACAAACAAACACTACCTTGCACCCAACACGATAAAGGGGTTGTCAATTCCTTCACGGTTATTTGCAACATGAGATCTCATAGAGATGGATAAATGGTAAGGAATGTTTTTGATATTTTTGGTTTATTGAACAGAAAGTAAAAGATTGCAAAGAAAGTAAATCGGAAACTAAAATTATAGATCAGAAACTTATATGATGGAAAATAGACCTGGGAGCCATAAGTTTCACTAGAGGCTTCTCTCAAGATAGAAAATGTTATGATGGGTGAACAAATTACTGCCAATCAATTGATAGAAAAGCGCAAAGTTATGACGATATCTAAGGCAATGATCATGAATATAGGCATCACGTCCGTGTCAAGTAGACCGAAACGATTCTGCATCTACTACTATTACTCCATACATCAACCGCTATCCAGCATGCATCTAGAGTATTAAGTTCATAAAGGACGGAGTAACGCCTTAAGCAAGATGACATGATGTAGAGGAATTAACTCAAACAATATGATGAAAACCCCATCTTTTTATCCTTGATGGCAACAATACAATACGTGCCTTGCTGCCCCTACTGTCACTGCAAAAGGACACCGCAAGATTCAACCTAAAGCTAAGCACTTCTCCCATTGCAAGACAAACCAATCTAGTTGGCCAAACCAAATCGATAGTTCGAAGAGACTTGCAAAGATATCCAATCATGCATAAAATAATTCATAGGAGATTCAAATAATATTCATAGATAAGCTAATCATAAATCCACAATTCATCGGATCTCGAAAAACACACCGCAAAAGAGTATTACATCAAATAGATCTCGAAGAACATCGAGGAGAACTTTGTATTGGGAATTAAAGAGAGAAGAAGCCATCTAGCTACTAGCTATGGACCCGTATGTCTTTGGTAAACTACTCACTCTTCATCGGAGAGGCAATGGTGTTGATTTAGAAGCCCTCCGTGATCGAATTCCCCTATGACAGTATGCCGGAAATGGCCCCAAGATGGGATCTCACATGTACATAAGGTTGCGGCGGTGGAAAAGTGGTTTCGTGGCTCCCTTGGAAGGTTTTGGGGTATTTGAGAATATATAGGAGGAAAATCTAGGTTAGGGGGTCACCGAGGGGCCCACAAGGTTGGGGGTGCGCCCTACCCCCCTGGGCGCACCCTCCACCCTTGTGGCCACCTCGTGGCTCTTCTGACTTGCACTCCAAGTCTCCCGGGTGTCTTCTCGTCCAACAAAAAACATCGCCAAAGTTTTATTCCGTTTGGTATTCTTTTTCTGCGAAACTCTAAAACAAGGAAAAAAAGAAACTGGCACTGGGCTCTAGGTTAATAGGTTAGTCCCAAAAATCATATAAAATAGCATATTAATGCATATAAAACATCCAAAACAGATAATATAATAGCATGGAACAATCAAAAATGATAGATACATTGGAGACGTATCAGCATGCTCCTAGGGGACAAATTGGTAGGAGAAGACCATCGCTCGTCCCCGACCGCCACTCATAAGGAAGACAATTGAGAAACATCTCATGGTCCAACTTCGTTACATAATGGTTCACCATACGTGCATGCCACGATACTCACAAACCTTAACACAAGTATATCTCAAATTCACAAATACTTACTAGCATGACTCTAATATCACCATCTTCATATCTCAAAACAATCATAAGGAATCAAACTTCTCATAGTATTTAATGCACTTTATATGAAAAGTTTTATTACACCCCTCTTGGATGCCTACCATATTAGGACTAATTTTATAACTAAAGCAAATTACCATGCTATTCTAAAGGCTCTCAAAATAATATAAGCGAAGTACGAGAGTTCATCAATGTCTATAAAATAAAACCAACACCATTCTCTAAAAAGATATAAGTGAAGTACTAGAGCAATTTTCCCAAGCTCAAAAGATATAAGTGAAGCACATAGAGCATTCTAATAAATCACGATTCATGTTATCTCTCCAAAAAGGTGTGTATAGCAAGGATTATAGATCTCCAACGTATCTATAATCTTTGATTGTTCCATGCTATTATATTATCTGTTTTGGATGTTTTGTATGCTATTTTATATGATTTTTGGGATAACCTATTAACCTAGAGCCCAGTGCCAGTTTCTGTTTTTTTCCTTGTTTTAGAGTTTCGCAGAAAAGGAATACCAAACGGAGTCCAAACGGAATAAAACTTTCACGATGATTTTTCTTGGACCAGAAGACACCCAGGAGGCTTGGAGTGCAAGTCATAAGAGCCAGGAGGCGGGCACAAGGGCGGAGGGCGCGCCCAGGGGGTAGGGCATGCCCCCAACCTTATGGCCCCCTTGGTGACCTCCTGACCTATATCTTCCTCCTATATATACTCTTATATCCCAAAAACTTCGAGGGGAGCCACAAAACCACTTTTCCACGGCTGCAACTTTCTATAACCATGAGATCCCATCTTGGGGCCTTTTCCGGCATCCTGTTGGAGGGGGGGTTCGATCATGGAGGGCTTCTACAACAACACCATTACCTCTCACTACTGTAGGATGCTGCTAACGCGAAACTACGATCAGAGACCCTTCGATGAAACTATGTGCGATGCCATAATCGCAAACGATGGTGTCAAAAAACCGTCAAAAAAGGTGAAAAACGTTTGCGATGGCGGAGCCATCAAACATAGTTCAAATTTTAGTTGCGTGTGCGATGCAGGGCATACAGTTCAGTTCAATTAACTGTTTGCGATGAGGAGGAACAGAAGAAACGGGTAGCCAGATGGATGTGTGTGCGATATACAACATACGGTTTACTCGGCTGAACTATTTTTAATTTGGCAACACAAAACAAACGGTCAGCCAGATCATGGTGTGTGCGATATACGGCATGCGGTTCACTCGGATGAACTGTTTGCATTGAGACATGAGAACAGAAATGGTTCAACTTAACAAGATGTGTGTGATACGTGACGAACAAGTCTGTAACCACAAATGTGTGTGAATACCGATAATAACACAGACGGTTGCTGCTAATAAGACGTGTGTGCTGTGCGATGGGATTGCATACAAAACAACAACATACAGAACAGTAGGATTTTCTACAAGTGCTTGCCACAGAACTAGTTAAGGGTTTCAACGGTGCAAAAGTTCTCAAAATTTTTGAACCTACACACCTATAATATAACATGATCCAATGGAGGGATTAAAAAATAGACTGTATGTGTCCTGGACAAAAAAACAAATAGTTCAGTATCTATTTGTGTCGTAGTGAGCTGAAATGCTTATTATTTTTGCCGAGGACACATAGATGCATATTTTGACAATCCCTCCGTTGGATCATCTTATTACATTAGAGAGATGCTCCCATATTTCTTTCATATTTTTGATAACTTTTAAACCATTAAAAGTTTAGGGACACTTAACTAGTTCTATGGCAAGCTATGGTAGACACAGTTTTACCTACACACACACACACTTATAAGGACATGCTTGCATAACCAAATTAAACATCCACTTACATAGGTGGCTATGACAACCATGGCATTTGCACACACCAAAGTAAACTATTACATGCATAATTGCATAGGTGGCTACTACACACATGACATTTCCACACACCAATAAACTAAACTATATATTACATGCATGATTAACTAGCATGAACGATCATTTGATCATCATCTACTTCTTGTGACACTTTCTCTGCTTGTGGTTCGATCCTGGCTCGTCGATTTGGGTAACGAGGCACTTCCTCATGTCAACTATTCGCCTGTGCATCTCGTAGCATGTGTACATGCTCTTGGCCGCGAACCTGAGGTGAGGTTCATCCAATTGCCGCATCCAAGCCCTATGCCAGGATAGGGGGATTGTTCTCTGGGCATCCTGCTTCATCTTTTCTTAGTATGGGTCGATGATGGCCGAGGCGAGTTCAACCAGGGAGTCCTTCTTCGTGTTGCCCCAGACCCTGTAGTGGTCACGGATTTCGACAAGGTTCTTGCAGGCCAAGCTCGTAACACTGAGCGCATTTACATCGTCTTTGGTTTCCACCGTGGCGAACTTGTAGTCGGTGCTGTTGACAAACCTGTTGAAATGGTCGCAAGGCTCTGTGGCCATGCAGTAGTGGTAGATGAGGACATGATGGCGCACACACAACTGGGCGACGGCAACCTTCTGATCTATGCCGGGACGACCGGCGGTGTACCGGAGGTCGATGCCGACCACCTTGTACTTGTCTCGCCTTTCCAGGCAGGTAATCCACACCCAACCCACATCCTCCTCCTCCTTCCACATCCCACATGCCCCGACCGGCGGCGCGAGCGCGACACCTTCCACCCAAATCACCGACCCCTCCACCAAATAAGCGTCGGCCTAAGCCATGGTGCACGCAGTATAGCTAGGACCTCAAGGAGCATTTGGCAGCGGAGAAGCAAATCGCATCCACACGCGCGGATGAGGTCGCGATGGCTGCCATTCGTGCCGACCCCCAGATCTTGGAGGAGCACCTTGCCATTTGCTAGCTACGCCGGTTAAGCATGCTCGGTTTACCCATTCCATGTGCTGCACCTGCATTTCCTTCACAAATTCTAGTGAATTGTGCTATCTAATTTTACCATGCAATCCGTTGCTCTAGTGTATATGTTCTATATGTCGTGCAGTGTGGTGCTCACTTATTAACTATTTTGTTAATTAGTTGTCGTCTTTAGTTAACTGTTTGGTTCAGTTCTGCAAATGTAATGTTCAATTCTTCAGGCTGCAATTTTGTATTGTCTTCCATGTGAGAAATAAATCGAATTTATCTTTACAAAATACATGAGAAACGAATACAATTGCTATATTTCCAAGTTGTCAAGCATGCTTGGTTTGGTTATACATTGTGCAATGTCGTGCTCGGTTAATGTTTGGTTCATTTGTGTTGTGGTGTTTAGTTAACTGTTTGGTTCAATTCTGCAATGCGATGTTCAATAGTTGTGGGTGCATTCTGTTATTGTATACCATGTGAGGAATAAATTGAATTTGGCTGTAGTAAATACATGAGAACCCTTACTTAACCTAATGACTAACTACCTTCACTACAAAAAATAAACTTCCGTGATGATACGTGTTTGTCACAGTAGGTCGTGTTTTTGTCATGCATGTACATCCATGACGAGTTTATGACAGAATCAAGATAGTCATACCTATGCTGTCATAGAAGTGTTCCATGACATTACCAAAATTATCATCACGGAAGTGTCCACTTCCATGATGATAAATCGCGCGCCACAGAAGTGCTTTCGTCAAGGGTGACCGACACGTGGCATCCACCGTAACGGAACGCTGTTAAGCTATCGGGTTGGATTTTGCATCCGATAACCCATTAACAACCCTAACCAATGGGAAATTTCCACGTGTAAAATTCTGATTAGCCGAAGGGAACACCTGTCAGCTCGTCAGTGGGCCAGATGTCGCCCGTCCATTGGAGGAGACATGCCTATGATACGTCGACACGTGGATGGGCCCAACAAAGGCCCATATAGGTTAAAAAGGCCAGCCCAGTCAAAGGCCCGTAGAACTTAATCAGGTACTAGTGGGCCAGCCCAATAACAGCCTGCTTAATAAAGGCCCATTTACAGCCCGAAGCCAGATCTGGCCCATTAATTGTTCGCCCAATATTTGGGCCCATTTACGCCCGAAGCCAGATCTGGCCCGTTAATTGTTCGCCCAATATTTGGGCCCATTTGCGGCCCGAAGCCAGATCTGGCCCGTTAATTGTTCACCGAATATTTGGGCCCAACTACAGCCTAGTGACTTTCGGCCTGTTAGAGGCCTGATGTAGACATGGGCCCATTTCAGCCCGGTGTGACTTTCGGCCTGGGAATGGCCCGTGCTGCCCATGGGCCATATATGGTCCGATGGGACATCGGGCCCACTAACGGCCTGTGCTAAAGGTGGCAACAGTTAAGCCCAACGTGACTTTGGGCCTGTTAAAGGCCTGACGCGTAATTTGGCCCGTTGATGCATGTGCTAAGCTTTCGGCCTCTTAAAGGCCCATGATATCAGTGGGCCAACTAAGGCCCGAGATATGTTTCGGCCTGGTAACGGCCCGTGAGCTAACTAGGCCCAAAACAGCCCGGTCTACATTTCGTCCTGCTGAAGGCCCGTCGACGACTAGTGAAAATTGAGTCCCAACATGAATTTTGGCCAGCTAAAGGCCCATGGTTTCATCTCGGCCGTAACAGCTCAGTACAATATTCATCCTGTTAATGGCCCAACGCTACCTGGGCCAAACTAAGCGCTGGGTCGACAAAAGGCCCAACTAAAATATAGGTCGGTGTAAGTTTGGGCCTGGTGCATTGTGTGAAGGCCCCAATCATTCGGGCCCAATAAAGACGTAGGCCGGCCCAATTGTGGCCCGCTAAAAACCTGGACCGTTAGAGTCGAATGTTTCGGTCCGGTCGACTACATCTGATTTTTTTCAGATAGCGAATGATGGCAGTAACTAGTAGGAATTAAGAACAAACCTACTCTATACAATAAAGAAATTATGGCATAGTAACTAAGAATAAACCTACACTATACAATAAAGGATTTAAGGTATATTACATCCACTGGGCATCGAAGTTCGCCACCAGTGATCATAAAGCGCAACAAAGAAGCAGATTACAAAAACTGGGCACCATTGCAGCATAACAAAATAATATTGAACCGAGACCACTTCCAAGACAGTTTAAGAAAGGTTAGCCTTGCGGGGGAACTGCTGCGCAAGCTGCTGAGCAAGGCTGTGAGATCGGACTAGCATGTCGGTCATAGCTTCCAGGTGTAGCTGTTTAGCGATGAGGTTCTCATTGGTGTTCTTCGCAATCTTTCTTAGAGATAGGACTTCTAGTCGAAGTTGAGTTGCAGAATGCATTTCTGCTAGAACTTGGGACTGAAGAAGTCGAACTGATTCAGACAACGAATTCTGTGAGCTTGTCTGACTGTTAGTCTCAAGTAACTTAAACACTGCATCAAGACAAGACTTTGGGGTTGTCTCGCTATCTTCAAGATGTTTTGCCTTCTTTGCTGCAATATATGTTGGGTTTGTCTCACAGCCTTCAACAGACTTGTGCATGCCATCAGGCATATCACCCTGAAACAAAGCAGAGAGATGACAGGTTTTGCACATGTATAAACAAAGATGATAACTGTTCTGTCAATTCTATCCAATTTCAAATTAGAAAATAAAGAGTAAGTTCAAAATATCAATAGCATAATTTGGCATTGTTCATAATACAGGGAGCTTCACCACACTACTGGATTACCATGTCAACATAACAAGCATAGAAGAAGGGCAAAGAAAATCATTGTATCTATTTTGGATAATGTGCATGGCATGTTGTTCATATCATCAGCCACATCAGTAAGATAAAACAGGAGATGACAAGGTGCAAACATGGGCTGCTTCACCACACACTGGATTATAGACCCACAAAAACAAGCATACATATAGGGAGTATTAAGTAATGTGCATGGTATGAATAAGGAATTTGGTTTTACTAGTAAAACTTAGAACTTACGGTTCTTACGAACATGCATTTTGGTAGAAACATCAAACTAAACAGTAGTAAACGATATGGAGTATGAGCAAATTAAACAGTAGTTGAGGATAAATTCTTTAGAAGGACTGAATTACATTAACAGTTAACACCGGCTTTATAATGCCCTTCTCCATGTCAAGGGAAGGATAACTCAAGAATTTTCACACAGAATCTTCTTCATAAGCATTGCCTGTACTCTACATTTTGTAGAGAGTAATTATAGATATGATAATACTGTAAGGGATAGAGGATAATGAAGATAAGTTGCAGATTGATGCTACATAATCAACTACCAATCCCTGGAAGTACAAGCGTTACAGGACAAAATGTACTGACAAGAGCAATGGGCTACACTTCTGCACTGGCATTGTCTGTGTATTCTACTTGTTGGTAAGATTAAATATAGATATGATATTTTTTAGTAAATGGTGGGCGAGGGAGATAAGATGCAGAATGGTACAAAATGAACCAATTCCTCTTCCCATAATATAAGAGTGTTTTGAACACTGGTGTACTGTACAAAACGTTCTTATATTATGGGACGGAGGGAGTAGCTGTTAATGTAAGTACAATGATAGACCATGTTCAGTCCTTACAAGAGGACTGCAGAGCTAAACCTCTTCAAAAGCATTGGGTTGATTCTAAATTTATGTAAGAGTCCATACGGATCTTATAATGTCCACCAAATGGACGATTACGAGGCTAACATGTGCAGTGATGCTACATAATCAAACAACTATGAAAGTAAGTATGGTCATACAGGGCAAGAGGTACTCACAAGAGCAATGCATTGTGCAGTATAGTTGCGAGATTCTGTGGTCCCTTGAGAACGAATGTTCTTCTGCTAACAGTTTTCGTACAAGTGAGACATTAAGGAAAATGCAGAAATGTAGTTCAAATTGTGATGTGATATCATAGACAGTACCTTACGCTGTAGCCGAGACCAATGTGTAACAAGATTATTCCAGTCACCGTCGAATAAATGTAGCACCAGAGACTTTACAGAAATTTCGTTTAGAGGCTTGCCATCGAAGTGCGCTTGCCTTAGGTAGGAACGATACTTCATCAACGAGTGGTTGAAAAGCGCAACCAACCCTTGCTCATCATCACAATCCAGTTTGCTCCTCTCCTATTTAAAAGAATGAAATCTTGTGTCTTCTGTCAGCAGAAACATATGCAATAATGACCATGAATAACATTAGTACATTACTTACGCGTAAGTTGCGGAGGAAGACTGGAAATTGTTCTGTGTCTACGGTATAATCTTTCTATGAAGGAAAGATGCGCACAAAGTTCCTGACAACAACATAAGCTTCGTCTTCTAAACTGGGAAGAAATGGAATAGGGGTCCTATTTTCTGCAATTGGGGATCTCTCTGGTTCGAAAATGGATTTGGCAACTAGATATGGTGTACTCTTTGCTGGAATGGGGGTTTTGTGTCGTACAGCTGGTGCTATGTCAACTGGCATAATCATACTGTTTGCTGCAGTTGGGGTCTGCTGAGTTGGGGCATCAAAAATGACCAGTGTAGTAGGGCTAGAGTCTGCTAGAGTTGGGGTATTTTGTGGGTCAGGTGATATTGCAACTACACCTAATGGGCTATTTGATTTATCATGTTCCACTACCTTTTTCCAAATACTTTGCTTGTGCTCCTCCACGATCAGCAATCGCCCTCTTCCTTTTGAATGTCTGATACACAAGAACAACATTTGAATGGATAAATATGGTATGATGACAGATGGAATATGTACTAAAAATGGATAGGCAAGGCGTATTCACATACACGATGTGTAAACTAAGCTAATGGCAGTTCAACAAAGTAGAAGCAATGCAAAGTATCAGTTGCAAGATATGTGCGAGCAATGTAACCTTGGAAAGTTAGAGCAAGTACCTTGATGGGTGAATAAGATAGGGCATCTTCCTCTGACTCCTCCACTAGGGAGCTACATTGACTTAGGTCTCCCTCTAGCTCAGAATCACTGTTAGGATCATATTCTGAGCATGAATCTATAGGTGGAGAGCGTTTGCATTGCATTGCATCCAGACTTGATTTCAGTCCCTTAATGCCAAGTTTAACAGCCATGGCATTGTTCTGCTTTATTCTTTTCATGCGCGCAAGCTCATAATCATTATGATGTTGTTCAGAATATGAGATTCATGAAAACATAAAAAGTAGTCAGATTATCTATGGAATGCATTGCGGATTCAACTCGGAGAGTGTCTCCCTATAAACCCCTGCATATGCAAAGTTTACCTCCCCAACCGTGCTGACCAGACCACACACAGAAATACAAACCCCTTATGTCTCTATAACAGGCAGGCACACATTTCAAAACTGAAGTAGGAACATTAGAATCATATGAAATTCGTATTTGAACAAATAAACTAAGCAATTATGAGTGGCGTAATGTTTAGCTTCAAGGGTGGAGTGTTGGTAGTGCGACACAAAGCAAGTAGGCAGATTGTATTCCATGTAAAAGATCGAAACCTATGTAAAAGATGGAAATGACACTTTCTTTCTATACAATGTAGTGTTTGTTACCCACACATGATGGAAGAGATCACATAGAGAAATACTATTCACTCATGTCTACGGTTCCAGTATTTAGAAACAGGGTGGTCCACCCTAAAAGAATATTGACAACAAATATGACAAGGAAAGCATAGATGTAGTGAATCAATCATTTACTTGTGAGCTTACTAGGACAAGTATGCATAATTGTAACTGCAGTAAGAGACCGTCCAAAATCTGAATGAAGAAGTTTGTCTAGCACCTATTATTTGCAACTAATTAACGTGAATAATTGGATATTATATCGAATGAGTAAGAAAGACAAGTAAAATTGTCAACAAACCTGGCTTGTAGTAGTAATCTGGGTCAATGTCACTACGACCAACAATCCAAAATGACTAGTTTCTGTTCCGAGGGCCGGAATTTCGAAAACCCTATGAACTTTAGAGGTAGTAAAGATTACCGAAATACATCTGAACCATTAAGTGTATGTAGCACTGAGCACACAACAAACCCTAATGACAGTCCTGCCTAATGAGTAATGAATCAATTAGAAAATGGGCGATGAGGAGTGGCTGCTGAGTGTTGAGGACATATCTTAGGATAAATCAGGTTGGCTTGGTGGGTGCTGCACGCCTGAGCCCTGAATGGACTGGGAAGGTAGGCACGGCAGCGCGCCCGGGCAGCGGTGACGTTGTTGGGCGAGCGGCTCCTGGCCTCCTGTTAGTCCGGCGTCTCCTCCTAGAGTCATGCCGCCCGGGGACGGCAAGTCGCCGGCGAGGCAGGCGGCTGGGGCAAGTAGAGATCGGAAGCGCGCAGTAGAACAGAGGGGAATCGGGGCCTGTGATGACCCAAAATCCCAGGGTGGGCCGACCCACCGTGGGCACCCTGTAGAGATACACACCCGAGCGGCGAACATGCATTTTCGAAACTAATTTAGGAACATTTAGCTGACCAATTAAACAACTCTGTTTGAATAATATCAGATTCGTATTTGAACAACTAAGCTTGTTTATCTTGATGGGTGGAGCAGTGTTATTATGACACGAAGCACATATTCTCATCGTATAGTGATCATAAAAGGGGGAAACTCTAAGCATATTTTTTTTAGCAAAAGAGGGTTTCCCCTCCGATTTCTATTAAAGAAACCACCACGGAACCAACATGATCAATGAAACCCTAAGCATGATCAATTAAACCGTATTATGGCTGTGACATGGCAGATTTGAAGCTGCAAACTGGAGAAATGATATTTAGCATCCATTGTTTGCTTCGAACTAAGAACTAGATTCTAAGAGCTGAAAAGAAAGTAGAGTAACCAAGTTAAGATCTATTTTCTGGTTGAGATCAAAAAGTTGAGGAGATATGAAGTACCACCTCTCTTGCGGCGCCGTGTAGGCATCGGGGGTGCGATGGCTATCGGTGGCATTGAAGCAGATCTGCGACGGTAGACGGGTGCATCGGGGGATAAGTCCCATTGCGGTGGAAGAGAAGGTCGTGTGAGCGGCCCTGACAAAGAGGACGACGGCGCCGATGAAGCGAGAGGGCGTGATGCAAGGCTATTGGTCCGTCACCGTGGATGAGCAACGTCCATCTCTAGTAGTGGACGACGCGGTCTTGGTAGGCGCTCCGGCATGGTGGAGGACGGTGGCGATGGATGTGGTGCAGGGCGGCGGCGATGGATGGGGTGGCGGGCGGAGGCTGGTGTGGGGATGGGGTGTTCTAGCGCGGACGATGTATGAATGGGAAAATGGAGGGAGAGGTACGGGGAACCATGTTTTTGGGACAAACCTGTCTGAAATATGGGAAATTTACAAACTTAGCCCCCGTTTAAAATTTGGACGTCTCGTCGGTTGGGGATAGGACGGTAATCTCGCATCTCACCAATATTTGCCCAGAGCGATTTCGGGCGAGGAGAGGGTGGTTGGCGCCCATGGTTGGCGCCCACGGTGTATGAACGGGGCTAACAGGTAGGGCGGTTGTGTCACATCTGAGTGAAGTTACAAACCTGCCCCTATTGAAAATATTTGCCTACATGGATTTCGGCCGAGTCGAGTTTGTTTTGCTGCCCACTGTGCATGAATGGGGAATGGAGGGAGAAACAGAGGTCTTTCGGACAAGCTTGAATCAAATGAGTTTTGCCGCCCATGTTTGACGCCCACCGTGTCGGAATGGGCTCAGAGGCGGTCGTGTCACGTCTAATTGAAGTTACTAACCTACCCCTATTTAGAGCAGTGGAAATCGGGCCGATGGATTGTCCGTGTAATGGGTAGACAGTAATTTCCATCTCCCAAACACTTGGCTTCGGGCAGCCGACGTGGGAGTGGACATTTTGCTGCTTCTTTCGAATTTTGGGACAATAAGCATCCACGTTTACCCCGGCAACTAAATTCGAATCCATTTTGTATTCCTATATGAATATTTATAAATCATTCTATGTGTTTTTATATATCTTAAAAAGGACGACAAAGATGTATTCCACCATCATATATGAATATGGTTTACAAATGTTGATACTCAAATTCAGAAACTAGAATCTAGTTTAAGGTGAATTCGAATATTTGGAACACTTCATGTCCAACTCAAATGTCACACGCAGGATAATGTGTACTCCCATTTAGATATGTACACAAGCGATGTATCAAGATTCAAATACCGAGTTAATCAACCAAGAATGTACAGAACTAACAGACATATAAACACTTATAGAGTATATGGATCAATAATATCAACTATCATACATAAGCCAGGCCGCTATACTTTTTTTGGCTATAACAGCATCCTTTTTTTAGCCAGCATCTTGGCCCTTTCCGATGTGTGCCACTTATGGTCCATCTATACTACTACTATTGTTGAATGCACATTCAGCCCGATTGGCATATTTGTAGGTCTGGCACAGCAATCCAAGTGAAATGTCTCCGAGTCTTATCAATTAATACAGACGTGTGCTCAAATAAAACTACAAACAAAAAACAAAAAAACAATTATTACATGATCTCTAAAACAAATGGTTTGATTGATTACATGAACAGACAACACAAAGGTTATTCAACTATGGAAAGAACATTTCACCTATGATTTACCAAGTAGGAATTTAATTTCCTTTTTTCCTTCAAGACCTTAACAATCTAGTCAGTCTCAACTTGCTTCGTTTTGAAATCCACCAAATATTTAATGGTTGTCTTGAGTACTACTTGTGATTGTGTTGTTTGCTTCCTCAACATGTCAACTTCATCTCTAAGTCCAGAAGCAGAATCTCTTTCTACCACTAGTTTAGCCTCTAGAGCATCAGCAGTTGGCAATTCATAATGCACGATTGGGCCGGTGCCACTGCTGTGGGATGATGCAACGTCCATGGGGACCTTGCTCTTTGATCTTAGGCTAACCTGTTTTGCCATTAAAGTTCCGATTGGATTCAGAAAAGTTGAAGTTAGCGAAACATCTCAACTGGGATTTATCACAGCAAACCAGTTAAACAAACAAGGAATTAAAGAGTTTCAATAGGATGCTGAAAAGTAGTTATTAACATCATTGTAACCCGTTGTTGCAGCAGCAAAGCAGTTAAACAAACAAGTAGATATTTAAGTTAAGACAAACATGTAATTCTTAACAGTAAGTATCAAACACATAGATAGGCGCAGTCTACAATATGATTAACAGGTTGTGCCATTATGTAATTAGTAGCAAACTAAATTAAGCCAAGCAACGTAATTGAACAATTTTTCAATAAGTGGCTAACTAAAATTCCGAGAAGCAGGTAACTGGACTTATGCTAGTTCTTTGTACAGGCACACTGCAACTTCTTTTTCGCTTACAAGGTTGTACGAAGGAGTCCATGGCATCAATTGCTTGGATACGCAGTCCCAATACTTCTTTCTTCCCACACTGCATGGGTAAGTCGAATGGTTAATCTGGTAAGATGGTGCATCCTTGATATGTTATATGAGGACGTCTAGTCAGACTAGTTGTAGCCAAACACATCACATTGGCTTTTACTATATATTTCATGCGATTACTTTTGGCATATTGAGATCTAAGCAATCTACAATAGGATGAAAAGACTGGCATCCTTCACATTATTAGCGAACTCAGTTCATAGAAACAAGCAATTCAACCATTTTGTGGGTAAATCAAAAGCGCCACTGGAATATTTTTCACTATCCAATCATACACGCAAAAAGGGGCGGCGCCACCATAGGGGCTGGTATGGGCGGCCGCCTCAGGTGGCTGGAAAGTGTGCACCTAGTTTGAGTCGTCCAGGTTGGCCCATGCTAGTTTTGTTCGTCGCAACGCACGAGCAGGTAATGTAAAAAATGAAGAAAAATGTTTCAATTTGGATGGGACAATAACATAAGTGCAAGGCAGGCCCTATAGAAGGCTCGCGGCCCAAACGAGCGCCACGCATATCGATCGACAGCAGGAAAAATCCCAATTCATTCGCTCTAGCCTCCGGTCTGGTTCGCTCCTAACCTAGCCACCGCTGGACAGACCGACAAAGCACTTCCTCGCGCCCTCGTTGGAGGGCGATCGCTGGGCTTCAAGCGAACGGAAGGACACGAAGATGAAGATCCAACCCTGGGTGTAGCCTGCATGGGAGGCAGCGGTGGCAGCACGGGCATGGCATCGAGCTTGCGTAAACGGACAGTCGCAGCTTGCAAGAGTAGCATGCGCAATGAGCAGGTACATCACATCCCTGATTATATCTAATTCAACTCTTCAATTTCTGGCCAATAGTTAAACCTGACGGTGTTGTAAAACTGCTTGTATGTAGGGAATCTATGAGAAAATGAAACCAATTTCTACTTATTTTATAACTTCCCCAATCAATATTGAACTGACTGAATCTGATGTATCTAATCAAGTTTCCGGTGCAAACATACAAGCTCATGTTGTTCTTGAGCCTGAAGTGTCTAATGAATAGACTGCTAATGAAGGATTTGATGCAAACATTTTACATGCTCCTAGTGATGAACATATAGTGTCTAATGAGGGATCTAATGCAAGTATTTTTCAAGCTCATTGAAGGATTTAGTGTCTAATCATGATCTACTATGTTGAGAGAGACAGAGATTTGCAGGCATTGATGACAAGCAAATTATAGTGCATTTTCATAGCTTGAGGAAACGTCGAGGCCATCTACCAAAAAGTCCCCGTATCATGACAACATAGCATAAATACTTTTCTAATCTATTGTTTGAAACTATTGGCATACTTGTGCAGGATAGATATATTGATATGCAGTTTGCGCACTGGTTATATGTGCAATTACACTTTGATATTTTCAGCCAGAGAACGAATTATTCAAGCAGGTATAGACCATGTTTGTAGTCCTTGTACACCATGTTGCATTTTGTGTTTTTTGGTGCTTGCATCATTTAGTGTTTATAATCTGAACTACTTTGGATCATTAGCTGGTTTTCAAAGTGCATGTACCTTCACATTTCTCAAGTTATGTTGATTTTCGGAGTGCAAGTGCCTTCGTATTTTTTAAGTTAAATGTTCTCCCTGGTAACTTGAATTCGTGGATCAGCCACTGCACACAAATCATACACGAATACCAGTACGAATTAAATGAAATGCAGGGACTTACGCTAGCTCGTTGTACAGGTTCACTACAGCTCTGCTTGTGCTTGGGATGTTCCATGTACAAGTCCATGTTACCACTTGTTTGGATGTGCAGGCCTTGTGCTCCTTGCATCCCCCTCTGCATTTTTGACACGGCGAATGGTTGATCAAATAAGAGGAATTGACCATGATGTTGTACGGGAGGACAGATACTTACAAGGTTATACGGGTGTGCAGGATGTGTACCAGATCCCGTAGCGCCGTCATGCTTTGCTAAAAAATGGATTTGCTTGTTTCAGATGATATCTCCAGAAGAAATAAGAGTTAAAGTCAGAGTTGCATAGGCATCTAAGCCAAGAGAGCAGTGAAAGGATATCCAAACATTGTCGGAACAGTGCACAAGGGAGTGATGTATGGATACCTAGTTCGGGCCAGCGTTTGGGCATGCTCGCCTAGCTAGAGTGCAGGTCACTTCAGAGCCGTTGAGGGTGATGCGCTGGCATCGGCTGGCCGCGCACAAATGCAGATTTTGAGTGGCAGCGGAGCGCTACGATGCGGTGGATGAGACCGTTGGTGAAGCCCCAACGGCCTCGGGGGCGGAGGTGCGACGATGTTCTCGGTGAAGTAGCCCCGGTGAGCTGGGAGACGACGTCGGTGAAGCGCACCTGATGCGGTGGAACTCGGTGTCTGTGAGGCATGTTGGTTGCGGCGGTCGACGTTGTCGGTGGACCACCCGGTGCGGTGGACGAGGGCGTAGATGAGGTAGCTCCGGTGCGGTGGTGAAGCGTGACTGTCGTCTTCGTCGTTGTTGTCCGGCACAGAGGTGGGGAACAGTGGGGAAAGACACGAGACGAGGGGCGATTCGAGGGTTGGCGGCGAATTAGGGATTTGAGCAAAATCTGGGCGCGGAAGGGGACGGTGGAGAAGAGAGAGATTTTGCAGGGCTGGAATTGGGGCCGCAAGATATTTCAATCTGAAACGTGAAAGCACGAACTTATATTGTCGTCGTCCTTTTTTTGGGGGGGGAGGGGGTGGGTGGCTGGGTGCTATGCATCCGTCCGACACACGCGACCACCCCGACAGGACTATGCTTCGGTGCCTTAAGGCACCTACCTTTGTGTCCATGACATGTGGTCCCAACAGGTGGCTGGCCCACATGTCAGTGACCCAAAGGCAGTTGCCTTTAAGGCACCGAAGCAGCGTCCACCCCGACATGACCCTGGTCTGCCTGGTGCGCCTACATTTGAGAATGCAAACGAATCTTCTTTCATTTGCAAACGAATCTGTATGTATTACCATGCCCATGTTTTCCTTGCAATAATTAGTCATTCGAAATGAGATACTCCATCCGTTCACTTTTGTAAGTCATTTCAGACAACTTAAAATGAATTGTTTTGCACATTGTCTGAAATGTCTTCAAGGTCTTATAAAAGTGAACAGAGGGAGTACTATAAATTAATTAATGAGGAGTTATTTGAAAAAAAATCGAAATGGTACCCACGCTAACGTGGATTAGAGTGTGTGTCACATAATTAGTTATTTGAATTAGAGTGTGTGTCACGTAGTTAGTTATTTGAATTATAGTGTGTGTCACATAGCGATCTCCAATTCTAACGTGGATTTCGCATTTCACTGTATCCATGCTACTTTTTAATACAAATTCTTATGTATATGATGAACACCATGGTAGTGAGAAAACTTTTGGATGGATTCAAACATATGACCTAAAAAATAGCACAACAAACTGAGTCAATGTCAACTTTTCGAAACTTAGTATGGCATGAATTCGAAATAATTACCCGTATGCCTAGTCCTCGGTTCAAATCTTACAATGTACACCGAATTGAAACATCGATATCGTACTATGTACATTCAAATGTTGTTTTTAGCCCCCCCCCCCCGCACAAACGCTGCATACTTCCTGTATCGGTCAATCTTCCTCTCCTAACCACCTTAGGAAGCTATCAGTTTCCAACACATGTTCATTCTTTCTCTCCATGTTTTGATCTCTAAGTCTCTCAACTACACAACCCCTTTTTCCACTCTGTTACCAAATGTATTTACCTCACACACCCGCCATTGCACCCCATGCCGAGCTCTCTCTCTCTATCCCCCTCTCCCTCTCACCCTCTCGCGCTAAATACATGCATTGCCTATCTAGCCCCCCTCCCAACCTCTCGTGCGCACGCACACGCGTTGTATATCTAGGTCACTCCCTCGATACTGTCTCACTCTTTCTTCCGCATGGCGGACCACACTCGCTCAATCTCGCTCTCTTTATCTGAGTCTCGTTTAACCTTGTTTTCTTTCACACACGAATGATATATCTCCCTGTTCGGGCCTCGATCGACACACGCTACACTCTCTCACGCAGATTGTCTATCTAGGTCAGTCCATCCAAGCCGCCGCCACTCTTTCGACCTCATGGTGGGCCACGCTCACTCAATCTCTCTCTCTCTCTGTATGTCTTGATTGACCTCGCTCTTTCTCGGACAAAAACGATATATCACCATGTTTGAGCCCAATTTGACCTATTCACATTGTATACTCTCTCAGGCACATCATCTATCTAGGTCACTCTCTCCATCCCGTCTCACTCTTTCAATCGCACGACGACCCTATGTGATCGGTTGACCTTGCTTCCTCCCACGCACAAAATATATCTACATGTCTGTGACTGGATCATCTCTCAAGCTCTATCTTACAGCCCTCACCCTTGCCAAAAAGCTCAATCAGACAATATTTCTCCAGAGCGTATATATTTGTTCAATGAATGTCGGACCACACTTTGTCTCTCTATCTATATGTCTCTCAATTGACCTCGCTTTCTCACATCGTATCTTCCACGCGTTGAAGCTACTACCTCTCCATCCCTCGCGAAGCCGGAGCTATTTACATTGCAAGGGGCACTCCAACCTTGGATTAATTTGTGTAGGCATTTATTCCGGTCGGTTTAGATTATATTTTCGTAGCATTCGGCCCACAACTACTCCAAATACCGTTGCAACCCACGCAACTCCCCTAGTTGATTTCCCTCTGGCTCGGTCATCGCTCTCTCGCACGTCCTTTCTCGCCTTCAATGTCGCACCATGGTATTACTGAAAAAACTATGCTGTTCTCTTTAATTATTATAAATAAGCTACAAAACTACACACCGATAGTCCACTTGGAATGGAACAAATTTCGACCCACAAATTAAAGTGCTACAAACTACACACCGAGGGGCCCACATGTCATGAAACAAATTTGGACCCATATACAAATTAAAAAATAAAGGACGAGGATCGAACATGTGACCGGGCCTTCAAGCCGCACGTCAAGAGGCAACATATGTAGAATAGCAATGTTTGTTGTACCCCCTTTGTTCAAAAATGTTTTTATATTACCACAGCCCAATTAATGGATAACATGTAATATTATTTTTAGTACTATTCTCCTTCACTTACTGGTGGGTTCCATGTGTGCTCTCTCTCTCTCTCCTCCCCTTCTGCGTTTAGACGCACGGGCAAACAGGAAGAACTCACGGGCGATGTTGCCGTTGACCATATCTGGATGCGTTCACAAGTCACGGCACCAGTTTCACGTACTAGCAGCACTAGTCAGTGTGTACGTGCAATGCACGTTAATTTGGAAGTATATTAAGTGCATGCGGATATTAACTACTAGGATATTATTTGCGTGTTGTCATGTGATTAGCACTATTTTTGGCATGAAATTAACTGCACGCTAAACGTGTTGAGCGCTCGACATTGAAGTAGTCTAGGTCATTGGATGACAAGGAATACATGTGGCTTGATGACGTTTTATATTTAATTTGATACGGCTCTAGCAGAACATTCAATCGATGAAACCATACATTTTGTTCAGTCTGACTCCGACTTTAAATTATACGACGATTGATATAAAATAAACGGAAATGATAAATGTTCGGATTTTAAGCATGGCAATCCGAACGTTTTTCATGGCAAATTTAGATTACGCGGCGGCGGCGGGGGCGTCTTGCGGTGGGAAGCGGCTCCTCTACCGTGCTATGTGTGTCATCAGGCCACTGACCGACGGCGACGGCGGCGTCTTGTGCCATTGTTGGCGTACTCCTAGACGTTGGCCTAGCTTCAAGGAAGGCCAAAATGTTCTAGACTTCGGAGCGAGTCAACTGGCGGGAGGAGGCGACTGGCATTGGTGCAAGGAAGTGGTCGACGGCGGCCTTCCATGCCGCTGAGGGGGGCACTGGCACCCGCGCGGGGACAGGCGCTGTCAACGGCGCGGCGGAGACATTTGTGTGCACGGGCACCGGCATGGGCACACACGTCAGTGCACACACATGCGCATGTGCTGGCAGGTGCACGGGCACCGACACAGGCGTGCGCGTCAGTGCACATGCAGGCGCATGCGCTGGTAGGTGCACGGGTGCGTGAAGACCTCGTGGAACCCCGTGGGATCAAGCTCGGCGACAATGTGCGTCTCCCAGCCCATCAATGCCACGGGGATGGGCGCTGGCGCAGTCGGGGCGACGGGAGCCGGAACGGGAGCGGGGACAGGCGCGGCGTCTTCCCGCAAGTCCAGATCAAGCTCGTCCCAAAGCACCTTATGTTCTTGAGACTCCAGTTGGGTGTCTTCCTCAGGAAACTGGAACACTAAGGGAAGACCATCATGACGCGTCATGGCGTACGTTTAGGTAAGGCTAGTTGGAGGTAGACGACAGGAGAATCGGAGAGGAAGAGAGAGGATTGTAGCGATACGGGGTAGTGTGGGGTTGATTTTAAACTGCGGCGCCGGCGACATTAAAAGTGGGAGTAGTTGGGACGACGGTGGGCGGCGGAGCCTAGTCAAAGGGCTCGCCTCCCAGTGAGCCTGCACAACGGTTTGCTCGCACGCCTCCCTGACAGCCGGCGCAGCGGTCTGCTCGCACGCCTCCCATCGACTCACACGCTTGCTCGGACGACACCTGCCAATGAGAAGCGGGGGCTCGTGGCGGCACGTAAACGCCCACGGTTTCAATAGTGAAAGAGTTCGCCTTAACGTGACAGGTCTTTGTTCCAAAACACCTTGGATCTTCATTTGTGCAACTTGTGATAAGCAGCTTGTCTCAAATTGAAGAAAAAACTTACGAAGTAATATTTTTGCCATATCATGTGACCATGCTTAGTTTCAAGAATTTATGCTCACTTTTGGATTTTCTGAAATTTAAGATCCAGGATTCGAAACAATATCATAACCTGCATCATGCAATAAATTTTCAAGCCGTACATCTGTCCTGTTGTATTTCTTAAGAAAGGATTTGGTCAAACATTTTGCTTAGTTAGACTTCAGACAAGTTATATATGCAGAGTAAAAGGATAATCCCTCCGTACCAGTGGATTGCCTGATATATTAACTCAAGTACTAGGCACGAACAAACGGGCTCAATTCTGTGCTCATCCTGGTGTAGTAGTAGTAGTACTAGGCAATGCAGTTGATGGGTGACCTTGACAAGCGGCGACTGAGGGAATTGAACCATGCTCGGCACGGTAGGTTGTCTAGTTACTAAAGCATCCCTCCGTTATTCATCGGTAGTCATTATGGATTGGGGACATGAGGGGAATTTCCTAGGGCTGGAATTCTGGCTGCCAGATATTTCGACTTGAAACGCTGAGGCTCGACTGGTTGGGGTTGCCTAATGTGCGTACCACGCATGCCACCGAAGGACATAGGCCCGGTTTTTTTAGGATCAACACGAGCCAAGGTCTGGTTGGTACACCGTTGGGTCCTACCATTTGAGAATACGAAAGGAACCTTTTAAATTGCCGAACGAATCTATGTGTATTACAATACCCATATTTTCCTTGCAAATACTAATCTCAACGTCGTAATTGATTTATGATGTGTTGTTGAATTAGAGTGAGTTTGTGATATAGTGATCTCAACGTGGATTTCACATTTCATGGTATCCCTAGTAAGTTTTCCAATGCAAATTCAAATTTAAAAGATGAACAATATGGAGGTGAGAAAATTTTGTATGTATCAAGCATATGACCACACACACACACAAACAGAGACACACACGCACGAACACAACAACAATCCAATAAGTATAGTGCATCTATTTTTCCAAACCATGCATGTATGACACGAATTCAAAAATACTCCTTCTATTCCTAAATATTAGTCTTTTTGAGAGTTCAACAAGTGACTACATACGGAGCAAAATGAGTGAATCTAAACTCTAAAATATGTCTATATACATCCGTATGTGCCAGTCCATTTGAAGCATCTAAAAAGACTAATATTTAGGAACGAAGGGAGTAAAATGTAAGACATCCATGGTCCTCAGTTCAATATTTGAAATGAACATGAAACTAAAACATGAATATTAAGTCTAGTACTACAGTACATGCAAATGTTGTGTTTAGGCAGAGCTATGATTGTCGGGGGTCAACCCCTTGACCTTAGATAAAATTGTGGAGCTCTGTTTAGGGTTGTTTAGATTATATTTGTCCCCACCCTCCCAACCACCGATTGGATGTGCACCCCCACCCCTCCTCCCCGGGAGAATATCATGTGCCCCCATACCTTAGATGCTATATGCCGATACGAGTTGCTTGGAGATTGTAGATCTGAGATATAGCAGCTCACATGATGTGTCTTAATATTTTTGCAGGAAACCTTGATGAGTTTGAGAATTGCACACAATTTGTACAAAAACTACTTAGATGCCCTTTGATCCCATATCCAACGACCTCGAAGCTCGTATCACCATAGCATCTAAGATGAAGGAGGACATCATATTCTCCTGTATGTAAGAATATCATGTGCTACCACACCTTAGATGCTTTGGTGATACAAGCTCTTCGAAGGCGTTGTATTTGTGACCCAACACCTCCTGGGCGGTTCGAATGGTTTTTTGCAGAAAAGCCCCAAAAGAGATTGGCCGCTGCTTACAAGCACAAAGACTGCTCAGATGCCATTGGATCTCAGACCAAACGACCTCCAAGCTCGTATCACCGTAGCATCCAAGCTGTGATAGCACCTTATGTTTTCTCGCCCGGGAGAGTATGAGGTGCTCCCGCACCGTAGATTCTATGGTGATACGAGTTCACTGAGATCTAACGGCCCACAGTAGGAGGTTTGAATGTTTTTGCAATATACGGCTGATAGAGTTTGGGAAATGCGCAGAAAGTACAAGTACTATGCATGTGCCATCTGATCACTAATCATACGACCTAGATGCTCATATCACCGTAGTGGGTAATTAAGCTACGGGGAGCACCTAATATGAGCACCGGGGAGCCGTTGGATCGAAGATGCAGCGGCACACACGAGGCATGAATGTTTTATTTGCAAAAAAACCTTTGGAGAGTTTGGAAATTGCGCATAATTACAAAGACCACTCCCAAGCCATTGGATCTCACTTCCAACGGTGTAAAAACTCGTATCACCATAGTATCTAAGCTGCGGGGTGGATGTGATATTCTATGCCGCTATCATTTTTGTTCGTAAACTTGCAAAAAACGTGTAACTCGTGCCGTTACTTGTCTAACCGCGCAAAGTGTTTGTTCAAAAAAACCATCCTACACTGAAATATCGGAACAACACAGGGGGGTCCCACTTGTCATTAATCAAATTTAGACCTAAAACTAACAAATCTGAAAGACGAGATTCGAACTGGCAACCTGGACTACAAAGCGTAAGTCGATAGCCTAAAAAAATGAACGGTTGTTGGCTTTGTCCCATAACTTGATTTTATACAGTACTTGCGTTGAGTAGAGTAGAGGGAGTGCCTTGTCAACACGTGCATGACCGTTGTCTCACTTACTGGTGGGTCCCAGGTCTGCGATCTCAATCTCTCTTCTCTCCATCATCTAACCTTTGCATGGGCACACACAAAGAGCGGCGCTAGCTTGCCGTGGTGTTATTACAACTAAAAAAAGCTTGGAAAATAGAAGAATCGCCTAAAACAAGAGACGTTGTGGCTGGTCGAGACGGAGCTAACCACATATATCCTCCGTGCCACGTTTGCATGATGAAGCTGTGTGGCTAGTAGGGTGTTTTTGACTGACTGGCTGGGTCCCGAGGTCGAACCATAGGTACTACGTCTGATACAGTATATTTTTACACGCACTTTTTTCCTCCGTGCCGAGACGTGGCACACCCTATCGCGCGGTTTCGGGGTCCTCCCGGGTGGTGCACGCATATATTATTCCTGACGTGGGACGCCCTACCGCGCGTTTTCTAGGTCCTCCTCGGTCGTAGCGCCGAAGCAAGTAAATGAGTCGTCAAATCACAAAATACCACCTTTCCCGCCGAGTAAATTAGTGAAGCACGGTGGCTAGCTAGTTGGGCTAGTTCGACCGATTAGCTAGGCCGCCGCCACATTTGTTTTTTCACCTCTTTTTTATCTACTTGCTGGCAGGTAAATTTAAATATCCACCGCGGCGTTGCTCTGGTGTTTGGGTGCGGTAGGATTTTTAATTTTTTGATTGATGGGAGCAAGCGCGACAGGATTTTTAATTTTTTGATTGACGGGAGCAGGCGCAGCAGCAATTAGTCACGATGACTCCGCCTGTAAAAACCCACTGCTCCCTGATGTGAGAAGTTGTCGACTGGTGTTTTACCATGGTGAAAACCAAAAGAATCCCCGCTCCCTCTGCCTTCCCGTAGATTGCATTGTCTTTCAGCCATTTCGCCCCCTTTGCTTCCTCTCCCCATTGCTTCTACCTGGTGCCATGGCAGCGCAGCAGATCACGGAGCCTGAGGTGAGGCGCCCGACACTGGCTCCCGTCGACCGGGAGCGGGCGGTTGCACCCTGCATCACCAACGTCGTGCGCCTCAAGAAGCAGAGGGACTTCGGTGGTGTTGAGGCGCCCTCTGCATGGGCATGTCCATATCTCGGCGCACAATGACCATTGAATCAAACTCAGACGGTGCAGATCAGTCACTGTAGCACAAAGCGTGTGGGTGTGTTTGGTTGCATTCTCATCTCAATATAGTTGTTTCCTCTTCGTGTATTTTTGTCAACCTACTAGTGTGGACTCATGCACCCTTCATGCAGTCTGCCAAACACCCAAAAGTGGGTCGAGAATGGAACTTTTGCTCCCATCCCATGCACCCTTGATACACCCTGCCTAACACTATTCGTGCTTCATATGGTTCATGTTTCGTGGAGTACTGTAGCACCTTACTCTCTGTGCACTGTGGACCTAGTTCTGTTAACATTGATCTCATCGTTTATTCTCGACCGGACAGTCGAAAAAGCGGTACTATGTTACATATAGGAGAGGTTGACATGTGCACAACATCATTTGTTATCATCATATCTTACTACACTAGCAACAAGATTGTGTAGCATTGACGTATGAGCCACTGCACATGCCTAGTAGTAGGAGCACTGTGTATGTTCAAGTGGCTGCCGTGTTTCGCACTCCTCCGTCATAAGAGTGGAAACGCTTGCTGTAATCATTTTTTCTTCAGAAAAACAGTGGATGCGCTCTACCATGTGGATCCTCCTCCAGCCATGCACTAAATTACTCACTTTCGCCGACGTGTGGGACAGCCAGCACCTGGGTCCACCAGCCATGCACTAAATTACTCCGTAGTAGATTGACGGTAGACTACCCCGATCGAACCGCCGCAGTAATGTCCAATGAGCCGTCAAATCACAAAACCCCCTCCTTTCCAGCAGTAAGTTGGACGGACGTAGCAACCATCATTTCACTCTTCTCTCTCAGCTTCCTCTCTTGAAGAAAACCCCCACTCACTTCGCTTCTCCCTCATCTCATTCCTCCTTTCACTCTTCTCTCTCAGCTTCCTCTCTTGGATGGACGCCAGAGCACCGGCCGACGTGATGTCTATGGCTCTGGCCAAAACCGTCGAGGCTCATGGTACGAAGAAGCGCAAGCACCCCTCCGACACTACCGCAGACAAGCTCAAAGCCATCGCCCTGTCCAAGCCCCCCTCTTCGGGATCCCTCATTAAGCAAGTCCAGATAATGTCTCTTGTTGACGATCTTTTTCTCAATCTTGATCGTGTTTTTTCATCTAACACGCAATACTAGTACTGGTAGTACAACTTTCTGGGTGATCTTGCATGTGATTTTAGTGTGCCAAATGACGGTTCTAAATTCCTCTTTTGACCAAAACATGCGAGAGGTTGACACTAATTTCTTATAGATTACTTTCAACTACTCCCTCTGTCCCAAATTTCTTGTCTTGGATTTGTCTAGATACGGATGTATCTAATACTAAAATGTGACTTGATACATCCGTATCTAGACAAATCTAAGACAAGAATTTTGGGACGGAGGGAGTACTTTATGAACATCAATGCTACCTTTTAAGAGGGTATATGTAGTCATATATGGAGTATAATATCGAAATCAGCTTATATTTCTGAACGGAGGTAGTAATAAAATATGGTTTATGTTTGAATTAGAACCAGGTCCGCGGTGGAGATGAAGTTCTCAAAGTCATGCCGTGTGAACTGGAAGACCTAATGATGAGTTCTACTGCTGAACTATCCAGCTGCTGTGTCCTTGTCGCCACGTGTCCTGAACTAGTGTTTTCCTGTAGCATTGTTGTCAGGCGTGTTCTCGAGGCTGTACTTGACCACAACAATTTCCTGGATGTGCCTTCGATTACGAAGGGTGTGGTTCTTGTAAAGCTTCTCAACAAATCTGATGCGGCCTGTCTTCATCATCATGTTTATGAGTGGAAAGACCACTCTGTTAGCTTCTCCAAGGTTGACAAGATGGTGATGGTGCATGTAGACATCTCACACGAAGTCCATGGCCTAGTCAGTTATGCGGGGTTCATCCCGTAGGTTTGTTGTAAGTACTATTGTTCAGTACTTGATTTGTGTTTGTGAACCCTGTATTGTTTATTAGTACTGCCGCTTTTGGTGTGTGGCCAGTCCTGAGAACGGTCTATGTTAATGTCTGTCCACTCAATTCAGTCTGTATATTTTGAAGTATCCAGATCATATTTTTTGTGAGGACGGTTTATCAATTATGGTTACACTCCAATATCTGTATGCATTGCAGGGTTTATCGCACCCACCAGGATTTCCAGTCCCATGGATGTTCGGTCCATACGATTTGTCACGATCTTTGGACTGTCCTGCTTGTGGGAGTAGGCGGGGCCCCTGCATGCCACGCGTAGTTGGACGATCAATCTTCTGTTTAGTACTTCAACATAGTGATTTCCTGGTAAGGATTCACTTGTGTCACATCAAGTAAATCTTATTGATTTACTGTCTAAATCTTATTGATTTAATGTCATATTTTCTTTCTTTTCCTACAATTTTGTGATGCAGGTTTTGCCATGTGACATTCATCATAGACTAAACTGTTTGGTTTTCTCTACGATGGCTATTTTTGCAGGTTTCACTTCTTATATCGTGTCAGTAATGAAGGCACTGTCCATCACTTATATTACTGGAAAAAATTGGATCAGTCTGTTGTCTGAGTACAAGCTGAATCCCTATGATGAACTGCAGTTTGGTTTAACAAAATGCCACAATTAGTCCTTCTCGCGTTTAAAAGAAATGAAGAAAAAAATTGGATCACGGTCATGGATCCTAGTCAAGTTAGAAAGCTGACCATAGCAGACCAAACACGATCGCCACTGTCTCGCACAGATCGAGCACCGACCGCGTCAGCAGCTGACAGCGGCAGCAGCTCAGTCTGATCCAGCTGAGGATTGGGCACCGACCGCGTCAGCGGATCAGTCTGATCTACAGGAGGATCGGGCATCGACACCGGCACCTGCTCCGACACCGGCACCAGCTCTACAAGAAGCACCATCTCCGGCAGCAGCAGCGGCTTCGGCACCTGCACCAACACTTGCACTTGCATCTGCTCCGGCCCGTGCAGTTACACCGGCAACAGACTGGGCTGCAGTTCGCACTTCATATACCAAAGTCCTTACAAAAACCGACATGTCCACCTTCTTGGTAAGCATTGGCCGCCCAAGTGCTTCGTTCCTTCTTCTTTCCGTGTTATTTCACATGATTCACTGTGTTGATCTAACTGTTTGGGTATGTCTTTTTGTTTGCAAACAGAGAATTCCTAGAGCAACGAGGGAGTCGTTCAACAATCCGGGCGACCGCGGCCAAGTTTCTCTTACCATGCGCAGCTTTGGTGTGAATGAACCTACTCAATATACGATAAGTACAAAGGATGGTCGCATGATGATTGATGCTAAAGGATGGTCAAGGTTCAAATCTAAATCATATCTTGCGGTAGGGGGTGATGTCAAAATCGAACTTTCTCGGCAAGGAGAGCTGGTCCAAATCAACTTTGAAATTCTTCAGTAGCAGCACGCAACTACCGAACTGATCTATCCTTCGAGAGATTTTGATGTAATAATCTGGCATGGTGAAACAAGTGTCCTGTGTGTATAAGTAGTACGACAATATTATTTATCGCATGGTATATCGTTGATAGAATTGCAACTCTGAATACTGGTTAGGAACTGTCGTTCGATTTCATTCCAACAGCTGCCGTGCTTTATTCAATTTTGAGTATTCGCCTTGTGACAGCATCTAAAACCAGCGCCGTACCGATCGCTTGCAATATGAAAAGCGCTGAGGTAGAACACATGGGCCCACAAGCATGCAGGGTCGGCCTGTGTCCCAAAGTCCTGAACCGTGAGCCTATCTGAGTATTATATTCTCAGCTGAACCCCCATAATGCCCGTGTGTTGCAGAGGGAGTATATTTCTTGGCAAGGTGAGCTCGTGATATAAAAGATTTGTATATTTCTTTACAGAGGGAGTATCTATCTGTCAAAATATATATTTATGTGTAACTAGTTACTCCTGTCTTTCTACTTCCTTTCACTAATATGTGGGGCAACCGGCAACGGGGTCCACGTGCCATATGCACAAATTAGAGTGCACAACTTCATGGTAGACACACCCCGGTCGTAGCGCCGCAGTAATGCCCAATGAGCAGTAAGTTGGACGGACAAAGCAGCAATATTTCACTGGGCCTGAATCCCCTTTTCCCTCGTCGGCTTGTTCAGAGAAAACCCCCTCTCGGCGATTGCATAGGGTTTTCTCATGGAGAACCAGGTACGAATTCTTCATCCATCCCCGATAAATCCAAGTCCCTTGGTCACAGGTAATGCTAGGATGGCAGCCGCCGCCGTTGATGCATTTTTCTTCCTACTGAATCTAGTGTGTTTCATTTGCAGTGCCCAAAGTGCGAGTACCCTACAGGTTTCTACGCCCTCGGCGAGACGCCACACTTGTTCCTTCTCATCCTAACACATCATTTTGAAACGCACACAGTATGTTCCTAGAATCCTCTTTTCTATCCGGGAGGATGGGGTTTTTTTGAACATGCTGTGTTCTCATATTATTTTTCCTGCAGTGTATTATTTGCTCTGCCAGAACACATGTACTCAAGATGCTCGGCCTTGCTATAACTGAATACACTAGTTTAATGGTCACAGTGAAGACAAGCCATGGATATAAGTTCCGAGATGGGTTCATGAACCAAGAAGGTCGCTGCTTTTTTATGGCCGAACTTGGATAAACTTCCTCAAGAGTTACAAAATGAATGTTGATGGAAATAGAAGACCCTGGTCCCATCTTCACTGCGATCTTACACCCCGAGTCGTTCCAATTGTTCATCCATGTTAGTTTTGTATCTGGTTCTTGCTTGTTGCCTCGATTACTTCTTAATCCACCTATTCTGTCTAACTAATCACAATTTAACTTTTGAAGTAGCAACGAATCTCTCACGAAGATGCTACTTCTAACTAATATTTTCTTAAAATTGGTGCACGTGTAGGTTTTTTCAGAGTTAAGCAGTCTGCTCATTTGTTACTCTGTAATAACTCGGCTGTTACTAATGGCACTGAAGTTGACTGGATCGACATCCACAAGTTCCTACACTTTATTGATCGTCTTGAGGTCCTTGTGGGGCGTTTCAATGGTGGAAGGCCACGTGGGATATGTGTGCCACTGCTGCACTCGTTGAGTAGGTCCAACTATGTCAAGAAACTTATGGTATGAGTTGTTTTCTGTTATATATGTTGTTCATAAACTATTGCTTATACACAGTTTTACAGCTGTGATCTTCTTGAAACAGGAACTGCCGAGTTCTATTGTTCCTATACACATGCATGACCGTGGTCGGGTCAGACTTGCGCTTGGTCACAACATGATGTTTATGTTAACCTACTCAATCCCCCTTGGAGGTGAAAAGATACTTATTCATGGGTGATCTCGAATAATGAAGGCCCGTCCATCTTGGAGAATAGGACAGAATATTATGTTCATGCTTTTCCATGGCTCTAAAGCGAATATCCTGTTTATTGACCACGTTGCGAGATGAAGCCGCTTTCAGAAGGTTGTGGATGCGCGGGGTGGCGCCTGGGCCTTGTCCTGGGGCTTGGCGGCCTCACCCTTGGTTAACTGTAGGCAAAGTAGCACTGTTCGAGGCGTGCTTTGTACGGTTGAACCTGTATAAGTACTCATACTGCTTTCAGCTTTGGTTGTTAAGTGCCCCTGCTGGTTTCAGTTAAGATTGTTAAGTACTCCTGCTGCTTTTACAGTCTGTCATGTTTCTTCAGTCCTGTCTCCCTCCAGCCGCCAAAAACCAAACCAGCGCCGGCGGGGCTGCCTGCTTCCGCCTCCCACGGCTGGTTGTGCCACAACGCATGCATCGCCGACACACCGTCTCCTAAATCGTTAACGCCAACTTCCTACGCACGCTTTGGTGCGCTCGCCGCGGCGCCGCCCTCTCATGTTGTCAGCATGGTCAACAAACAACAGGAATCGGCAGAAGTACGTGGAGAGGATGACTATCGGTGTCAAAACCGGCGGACCTCGGGTAGGGGGTCCCGAACTGTGCGTCTAGGCGGATGGTAACAAGAGGCAGGGAACACGATGTTTTACCCAGGTTCGAGCCCTCTCGATGGAGGTAAAACCCTACATCCTGCTTGATTAATATTGATGACATGGGTAGTACAAGAGTAGATCTACCACGAGATCAGAGAGGCTAAACCCTAGAAGCTAGCCTATGGTATGATTGTTGTGTGTCCTACGGACTAAAACCCTCCGGTTTATTTAGACATCGAAGAGGGCTAGGGTTACATAGAGTCGGTTATAATGGTAGGAGATCTACATATCCATATCGCCAAGCTTGCCTTCCATGCCAAGGAAAGTCCCTTCTGGACACGGGATGAAGTCTTCAATCTTGTATCTTCATAGTCCAGGAGTCCAACGGAAGGTATAGTCCGGCTATCTAGACACCCCCTAATCTAGGACTCCCTCAGTAGCCCCTGAACCAGGCTTCAATGACGACGAGTCCGTCACGCAGATTGTCTTCAGCATTGCAAGGCGGGTTCCTCCTCCAAGTACTTCATAGAAGATTTTTGAACACAAGGATAGTGTCCGGCTCTGCAAATTAAGTTTCCACATATTGCCATAGTGATAATAATATTTACACAAATCTAATCTGCTGACGTATTCCGTAGCGTGATATCACACCACGTCCAAGTCTTTAATCGAATCGTTTTACTATCCCACCTCAGCGCGTTTAGCGAGGCGGTTTCCTTGGCACGTCTTGTCAAAGCAGAGATCGTGTCCCCTTATTCTGGGATTCTCATCAATACGGGCATGGGTAACCCAACCGTACCCGTTGGTATGTTTTGTCGATCAAAGGCGAGTCCCAAACGGTCATGGGGAGGGCCCTTGGTATTCAACCTCTTATAAAGAGACCAAGGCTTTACTCCTTTCTTTCAATCTCAAACGAGTTTGCCCTTCGCCTCGAGTTCCAACACCCAAGGCTCCAGATTTCAGGTGCTTCGGACCTTCGACAATGTCTGGTTCCGACCTTCGAGGCCGATGGATGCCCTCCTCCATCACGGAGGAGGACGTGCTGAAGTTGAGAGAGGCTAGGTTCTTGACCGGCGAAATCTGGCATAGGCTGCCTGCTCAAGGGCAGGTCATTCCCACTCCCAAGCCTGGTGAGAGTGTGGTGTTCATGTCTCACTTCCTTCGGGGGCTAGGCTTCCCGACGGATCCCTTCGTGAGGGGGCTCATGTTTTATTATGGGCTGGAATTTCATGACTTGGCTCCGGAGTCCATCCTCCATATTTCCTCATTCACCGTCATGTGCGAAGCCTTCCTTCGTATTACTCCTCACTTCGGACTATGGCTCAAGGCCTTCAAAGTAGAGCCGAAGATGATCGAGGGACGGCACGCGGAGTGCGGGGGCGCTGTTATAAGCAGGAATGCTGATGCCCCATGGCCCGAGGGCTCTTTTCAAGAGGAGTCCAGCTTATGGCAACGAGAGTGGTTTTATATTACCGCTCCCAGGATCACCAAGTGGGTGGCGCCACCTGCCTTTCGCTCGGGTCCCCCACCATAGCTAGCGTCATGGGTTAATAAAGGACTGGACTGGGGGCCGTCCAAGGACGTGCCCTTGTTGCAGGGCTGCATTCAAGATCTCCTAGATAGAGATATCAGTCTGGTCGTGGTGACACAGGTTATGCTGATTCGCCGAGCTCTGCCCTGCAAACGTCGCCCCCTCCGCCTGTGGGAGTTCAATCCGAAGGGACCACAAGATCTCCAACATTTTATGGGCGCGACGCCCATGGAGATGTACAAATTGTTCTTCGGATCACAAGCAATGTGTCCGGACTTGACCGAGGACACAGGTCTGAGCTGCAACCGCCCGGATACTCAAGTAAGTAGCCCTGTGCCCGGACTCGCAATCCGCATATTTATCATAAAATTGCCCTTAAAAGAGCTGTCCTTTAAATAGGAGTGGATAGCGAAAGCAAAGCTAATCAGGTGTCCGGCCCCCCTCCCCGAGACCATGTCGGGTCCCGTGCTAGTCAGGATGTTGGAGGTTGTGCCTTTGGAGGAAAGCGAGGGAGGGGAGAAGGAAGCTACGGCCTCCTTGAAGGAGGCTGTTTGGAAGGGAGGAATCAAACATTCCTCTCCTCAGGGGAAGAAGAGGACCGCCTCTGAAGACCCGGAGACCATGGCCTCAAAGCGGGGGAAGAAATCTTCGCCAGAGGGTCCTGTGCTGGGGGATACTTCGGCCGAATTATGGCCTCAAGGGGATCAGCCCTCCACCGAGCCGTAAGTAGAGAGGAGTTTTGTTTTTAAGAAATGAGAGAAATCCTTGCTTTATATCTGAGAAAAGTAATCGAAAATTTACCTTGTAGCTCGGACCTTAGCCCTTCTCAGCAGAGCTCGTCTTTGGGGGATCTTCTTCCGGAGATGATGGAGAGCGGAATGCCTCCCCCTGCCGTACCGCCTTGCGAGGCGGGCGACCCTGAGGTATCGTCGCGGAGGGTTTCTCCGAATCTGGCAGGGCCGGAAGGTAGTCATATGCCCCCCCAAAGCCCTCTGCGTTCGGCCTTCAAAAAGGGCCATTGGACGAGTCCAGCACCGTCTGGTGCGCGGTCGGAGGAGCTGAAGGATCTGCTAGGGCGAGCATCTATCTCAAAGGAGCACCGTGCATTGATGGGTATGGTGATTGAGAGGATTTCATCCGCGGAGAGCGGATTGCACGAGGCCGTCAGGAGTTTACTGACAGTTTTTGAGGTACGCGAAATAATGTACCCTTTTTGGACAGTTGCGCATAAGTAAGATGCGCCCTGTGTAGATAGTAGCCCCTGAGACTCTGTGCGTTGTCAAAAGTGACGGCGCGCAGAGGAACATAATCCCAGGTCTAATATGCCGCCTTCATATGTAGGTGGCGAAGTGTCCGGTGGCCAGCCGGACTAATGAATTTGTCGAGCTAAAGCGGCAACTTGACGTGGCAGATGCCGACATCGCGCTTGTCAACAAGCGGCTTGACGAGGCACAAGGTATGTAATTCCTCCGGCGGCACCCGGTAAGAGGAGCTTTATGCCAGTATCTTACAATGTGTGCGCTTGATGCAGATGGTGCTGCTGCCATGGAGAATCTTCGGGCGGAACTTGCCCGAACCAAGGAGCAAGCCAGGAAAAGTGATGCGGCTGCCGGAAAGGCAATTGAAGAGCTGAAAGCTGAACAGGCTGCTCACTGCCGAAGCAAGAAGGAAATGGCCGAGATGGCTGTGAAGCTGAAGAGCGCTGCTGACCATTGCGAGCTTCTTGAAAAAGAAGATCAGGCGGAACAGACGTACCTGGAGAAGGCCGTTGCCGATGCCAAGGATGCTCGCTCTGCGATGAGAGCTATGAAGGAGGAGTTGCGTCAGGCCGGAGAGATCGCGGCTGGAAAGCCCTTTATGCTGTGGAGGAAGTTCTGTGATCCTAAACATGCTCCGTTAGACCGAATGTGGAGTGCGGCGGACACCTATCTGGATTTGGCAGCGAGTGTCGCAGATGCGGCCGAACACTTCCGAGATCAAGAAGATCGTGAAGTGGAAAAGCTCTTTTGGTCACAGTTCCACAACCCGGAGCGTCCATTGTCATTAGCGGATCGTTTGGCCGAATGGGCCGAGCTAAATAGGTTGTCCGGACTCGCCATGAAGTATGTCATGAGTCATCTGTGGTCAGAGAGGCCAGAGCCGAAAAGATATTTCCACTTGGTGCAGCAGTTCCTTGGTGCGGCGCCGCATATCAATGCGATGAAGAGGTCAGCGTGCATAGAGGGTGTGCGGATGGCTCTTGCCCGTGTCAAGACATATTGGGCAGAAATGGAGGCCATCACTGTTGCATCCCCAGATTCGGATGGAAGCCGAGTACCTGCCGAGCACTATTTTCAGGAAGTTCTGCAAGGCGCTCGTTTAATAGAGACGCAGTGCTTGAAGGATACTATATTCGAATAGCATATATTATTGTAAAACAATATTTTGATAAATTGTAGAAGCTTTTTATACTTGTGCCTGCAAGTATTATAATACCTCCTGTGCGGCCGTTTAACATATATGTATATATAATCTGAAAGATGGCAGTCGTCGGCTTCAGCCCCCACGCACATAATGCGGGGGTGTTCGCAGAAAGTGCATTTTCACACTTGATCCAACGTCTTGGTCCTACAAAGGAGGTGATAGCGCAGCAAACTAGGCAATCGGACTATGATGCTTTATCACTTTCACTTAGCCATAGGAGTTTGACAGTGAGGCTACTTATATAGCCCCTGGTGGCGCCTGCGCTCGCCCGAACTCGGGGCGCGTATGTGCCTGGCCGGGAAGCGGCCCTTCGTTAATGCGGAGGAATCCTAAAGATTCCGGTAAGTCATCGAGTGGTTGACCAGTCTCACGCTATATCATGACAGTCAGTTTTCGGCTTTCTCTACGGAGGTGCTCGCCTGGCCGAACCGGGGCACAATCGCAGTAGTTCTCCTGGTGCCGCCTTAGCCGATAGAGCGGAACATAAGGTAGCAAAACACAGGAGCCGGGCAAACCCAACATTTGACCAAAGACATGATTCGGAGCTGATGCATATAAGGCCAAACTCGCGACGCCGAACACTCCCTAATGTATTCGGTCTTTATGAGGGCAGGCGGGATAACGCCCTTAGTAATAAGCCCATGGTGTCCAGGTATGTGCAAAACTCTGACGTGGCCACATGCCAAAACGCCAACCTCCTCCTTGGTTATACCAAGAAACCAGGGGATACGTGTATCAAGAAGAGACAGTAAAAAAGGTTTACGCAGGGTCTTAATCTGAAAAGAATCCTTGGAACGGTCCATGCTGCACGTCTACGCCTGTGTCTCCGTTGTGCCATATCCTGGACGGGCGTAGCACGGTGTTCATGTGTAAAAGGGAGGAACTTAGTTGAAGAAAGATCATGCCGAACATGAGTTATACTAAATAAACAAAGTATGAATCGAAATGGGTAAAATTGAGCTTTATTGTCTCTTGTTTTATATGCGCGGAGCCCCTAGTACAGGGGTATACGACTATTAAGCCTTTATCAATTGTATGTTTATGCCGGACTCGTCTAGCCGTGTCCGTGGTCTTGACGACCTGTCAAGGCAGCCGCACTGTCTTCCGCGCGGGAGGAACACTCAATGTTTTCCCTTTAATGAGATGATGCCTCGTGGATCGGGCATCTTAAGCGTAAGAGATGCATAATGTGGTATTGCGTTAAAGTGGGCGAAAGCTTCGCGTCCCAGCAGTGCTTGATAGCTACTTGAGAATGGGGTGATGTGGAAAGTTAGCTGTTCGCGACGGAAGTTATCAGGGGAGCCAAACATAACTTCTAGCCGGAGAGAACCCATGCAACGGGCATCCGGGCCTGGCGTTACCCCTTGAAAGGAGGTTTTGCTATGGCGAATTTTTGTTGGGTCTATACCCATGTTGCGGATTGTGTCCTGGTATAACAGGTTTAGACCACTGCCGCCGTCCATCAGGACATTTGTAAAGTGGAGTCCGCCGATTATTGGATCTAATACCTGAAGGAAATATGCCCTAGAGGCAATAATAAAGTTATTATTTATTTCCTTGTATCATGATAAATGTTTATTATTCATGCTAGAATTGTATTAACCGGAAACATAATGCATGTGTGAATACATAGACAAACAGAGTGTCACTAGTATGCCTCTACTAGACTAGCTCATTAATCAAAGATGGTTATGTTTCCTAACCATAGACAAAATAGTTGTTATTTGATTAATGGGATCACATCATTAGTTGAATGATCTGATTGACATGACCCATTCCATTAGCTTAGCACCCAATCGTTTAGTATGTTGCTATTGCTTTCTTCATAACTTATACATGTTCCTATGACTATGAGATTATGCAACTCCCGTTTACCGGAGGAACACTTTGGGTACTACCAAACGTCACAACGTAACTGGGTGATTATAAAGGAGTACTACAGGTGTCTCCAAAGGTAGATGTTGGGTTGGCGTATTTCGAGATTAGGATTTGTCACTCCGATTGTCGGAGAGGTATCTCTGGGCCCTCTCGGTAATGCACATCACATAAGCCTTGCAAGCATTACAACTAATATGTTAGTTGTGAGATGATGTATTATGGAACGAGTAAAGAGACTTGCCGGTAACGAGATTGAACTAGGTATTGGATACCGACGATCGAATCTCGGGCAAGTAACATACCGATGACAAAGGGAACAACGTATGTTGTTATGCAGTCTGACCGATAAATATCTTCATAGAATATGTAGGAGCCAATATGGGCATCCAGGTCCCGCTATTGGTTATTGACCGGAGATGTGTCTCGGTTATGTCTACATTGTTCTCGAACCGTAGGGTCCGCACGCTTAACGTTACGATGACAGTTATTATGAGTTTATGCATTTTGATGTACCGAAGTTAGTTCGGAGTCCCGGATGTGATCACGGACATGACGAGGAGTCTCGAAATGGTCGAGACATAAACATTGATATATTGGATGACTATATTCGGACACCGGAAGTGTTCCGGATGAATTTCGGATAAAACCGGAGCACCGGGGGGTTACCGGAACCCCCCGGGGGGTTAATGGGCCTTATGGGCCTAATGTGGAGAAGAGGAAGGGGCTGCCAGGGCAGGCCACGCGCCCCCTCTCCCCCTAGTCCGAATTGGAGAAGGAGGGAGGGGCGGCGCCCCCCCTTTCCTATTCTCCCTCCACCTCTCCTAGTTGGACAAGGAACGGGGAGGGGAGTCCTACTCCCGGTAGGAGTAGGACTCCTCCTGCGCCCTCCTCTAGGACGACGCACCCCCGCCTTGGATCCTTTATATACGGAGGCAGGGGGCACCCTAGAACACACAAGTTGATCCTCGTGATCGTTCCTTAGCCGTGTGCGGTGCCCCCTGCCACCATATTACACCTCGGTCATATCGTTGTTGTGCTTAGGCGAAGCCCTGCGTCGGTGGAACATCATCATCATCACCACGCCGTCGTGCTGACGGAACTCATCCCTGAAGCTTTGCTGGATCGGAGCCCGGGGAGCGTCATCGAGCTGTACGTGTGCTAAGAACTCGGAGGTGCCGGAGTAACGGTGCTTGGATCGGTCGGATCGGGAAGAAGACATACGACTACTTCCTCTACGTCGTGTCAACGCTTCCGTTGCGATCTACAAGGGTACGTAGATCATACTCTCCCCTCTCGTTGCTATGCATCACCATGATCTTGCGTGTGCGTAGGAAAATTTTGAAATTACTATGTTCCCCAACAATACCAAGGCAGTCCAGCCTACATTCCGGATACTTCTAGAGTAATCCTGATGGTCGAAGGTGATCGGTTTTAACAACCATTGGCAAGACTCCTTTGGGATAGGCCGTACGGCGCGTATCTCTATTGGCGCCATTCTGTTCGTCACGTGAAGTAAGTTTACTGTTTTGACTTCTTGTGGGAAATCCTTTTGTTTCCTGGTGCTCCTCTTGTGGGGTTCGTCGTCGTCCTCACTTGGTGTGTCGAGCCCCTTGTGTTCGGCGTTGAGTTTGCTGGATTGCTTGAAACCCCAACAATCTCTGTGGGTATGGTTCGCAGGCTTCCTGGGAGTACTGTGTATTTGACATATCTTGTCCAAGATTTTTTTTAAGTTGGATAGCTCGTCCCTGTTATCCTTGAGGGGCGGCTTTCTCTGATTCTGTCGCGAGCTTTTGATTCCGGCGTTTACCACCGTGCTCTTTGGGCTGTTTCCCTTATTCTGGCGTTGGTCCTTGCTTCGTCGGGGTTTTCCGTTTCCATCCCTAACTTCGGATGTACTTGGGTCGCTGGTGCTACATCTTGCCAACCAGCTGTCCTCTCCTGCGCAAAAGCGGGTCATGAGGCTTGTTAATGCGGCCATTGTTCTTGGCTTTTCTTGGCCGAGGTGTCTGGCGAGCCATTCGTCTCGAACGTTATGCTTAAAAGCTGCTAGGGCTTCGGCGTCCGGACAGTCGACTATCTGATTCATTTTAGTAAGAAATATGTTCCAGAATTTCCGGGATGACTCTCCGGGCTGTTGAGTTATGTGACTGAGATCGTCTACATCCAGAGGGCGGACATAGGTCCCTTGAAAATTTTCCCGGAAAGCATCCTCAAGATCTTCCCAACTTCCAATGGTGTTTTTGGGAAGGCTTTTGAGCCAATGCCGGGCTGGCCCTTTAAGCTTGAGGGGTAAGTATTTTATGGCGTGGAGGTCATCTCCTCTGGCCATGTGTATGTGGAGGATATAATCCTCGATCCAGACCCCAGGGTCCGTTGTTCCGTCGTACGCCTCTATGTTTACGGGCTTGAATCCCGCTGGAAATTCATGGTCGAGCACCTCATCGGTGAAACATAGGGGGTGTGCGGCACCCTTGTATTTAGGTGTGCCGTGATGTTTGGATATGTGTTGTGTTGCATTGCTTACTAGAGCTTGCTTTCTTGGCCCATAGATAGATCTGGCTGGGCCATCTTTTTGATGAGGATCCTTTGGTGGATCGCGTGCCGGCTTGTGTACGGTGCCGCTTGCAGCTCCATGCTGGCCATGTGGTCGTCTATCCGACCGGGTGGCTTTCCTATTTTTTGACTGCGGGGGCTCTAAGGCCTCCTTGTCAAATTCAGGCAGTAGCTTTCGCTTTGGATAGCTTTTTGTGCGGCGACTACCGGCATATTTGTCTGCGGTGTTGCGTACTTTGCTCCATCTGATTCTGAGTGCATCTTCCGTAGTTTTGAGCTTCCGCTTCTGCTTTTTCAGGCTACGCGCAGTGGCGATGAGCCTTTTGTGGAGGTTCTTCTGCTCCATGAGCCTATCCGGCGTAAGGTCGTCCGGACTGTTGTTTTCACCGAGGATGGGGTGTTCGGTTTGTTTATCTAAGTTGCCCTGTTCGGCCGGTTGCTCGAAGGCATGTTCATCGTCCGCCGGCTCATCCTGCTCTATGGCTGGGTCTGTGTGGCTGCTGTCTCTGTCGAGGCGGGGCTTGGAGCGGCGCTTACGTCGCCGCTTTGATTGCTTTTCGAGTGAACGATCCCTCGTTGCATCCCTGTGTTCCTCGTCGTCACTTCCTTTGGGTGTGTCCACCATGTATACATCATGAGATGAGGTGGCTTTCCAGTGCCCTATAGGCGCTGGTTCTTGATCGTCTCCTGCATCGGCGTCCATACCGTCGATGTCTTCGGAGTCGAAGTTGAGCATGTCGGTTAAATCATCGACAGTGGCTACAAAGTGGGTGGTGGGTGGGCTTTGAATTTCTTCATCATCCACATCCCAACCTTGCTGACCATAGTCCGGCCAAGGCTCTCCTGATAAAGAGAGAGACTTTGGTGAATTCAGAATATCGCCGAAGGGCGAGTGCTGAAAGATATCCGTGGCGGTGAACTCCATGATCGGCGCCCAATCGGGTTCGATCGGTAGGGGCACGGAGGGCTCGGAATCTGGAGAGGAGTCCGGCTCCTTGGAGTCACGGGCTTCGCAGAGAATAGGGCTGGTGTTCGGCTCGATCGCCATAGAGATTGCAGCCCCCGAGGCGGTGTCCAACCACCCATCCTCGATTGGCGCAGTTGGCTCCGAATTAAGGGTCGGAGCTGATGCGAGTGCGGCCTCCAGGGCACTATTCGGCGGCAGAGCTAGATCATGCCCATCCTGACAGTGCGGCGCGCTCGGCTGCGGCTCGAATCCTTCGAAGATCAAGTCTCCGCTGAGGTCGGCCGTGTAGCTCAAACTTCCAAATCTGACCTGATGGCCAGGGGCGTAGCTTTCGATCTGCTCCAGATGACCAAGCGAATTGGCCCACAGTGCAAAGCCGCCGAATACGAAGATCTGTCTGGGGAGAAAGGTCTCACCTTGGATCGCATCACTGTCGATGATCGGAGAAGCCATCGGGCCTAAAAGTGATGACATAGAGGAACTCTCATTGAAAGCACCAATGTCGATGTCAAAACCGGCGGATCTCGGGTAGGGGGTCCCGAACTGTGCGTCTAGGCGGATGGTAACAGGAGGCAGGGAACACGATGTTTTACCCAGGTTCGGGCCCTCTCGATGGAGGTAAAACCCTACGTCCTGCTGGATTAATATTAATGATATGGGTAGTACAAGTGTAGATCTACCACGAGATCAGAGAGGCTAAACCCTAGAAGCTAGCCTATGGTATGATTGTTGTGTGTCCTACGGACTAAAACCCTCCGGTCTATATAGACACCGGAGAGGGCTAGGGTTACACAAAGTCGGTTACAATGGTAGGAGATCCACATATCCGTCTCGCCAAGCTTGCCTTCCACGCCAAGGAAAGTCCCTTCCGGACACGGGACGAAGTCTTCAATCTTGTATCTTCATAGTCCAGGAGTCCGACCGAAGGTATAGTCCGGCTATCCGGACACCCCCTAATCCAGGACTCCCTCAATGACAGTAGGGTCCCACCATGTCAGCGTATGGAAAAATAAAATGCTTCCTCCTAGTGTTTTCCTGACATCTGGGACCCGGGACGTAGCTACTCGAGCAGTATTTTTTGTTTGGTATTGTTGAGACGGATCAGGGTTTGAACTGGGGTGTGGCCCGTCTAGCCCAGGCTTATATTTTATGTTCACCATGTGACCAGCCCAGCTATTTTTTCTTTGTGAAAATGAGCCCATTTTATTTTTTCTGAAGAATACCCAATCCAGGCCTACTTATTTTTCTACACCCTGATGGGCTGCAACTCTTTCAAGACGCCTACAAATATTGAAAGTAATATGAAATGGGTTGTAAATATAAAAACAGATGACAAATTGGCAATTACTTTATAATTTCTAAAAAAATTCACATTTTCAGATTCCTATTTCACTGGGCATTAACCTAATTTAAATATATCTTCAAAGTGCTTTAAATCTGGCTCGACAATTCGGTATTAAAATTAGTTTGGAACCCACAGAAATATACGAAATTGGCCCTGGCCAACCAAAAAAACGACTGCAATAAATTGCATAAGAAGTTGCCATGAGCTATATATAAATTATTAAAAAAAAGAGGGAGTGGTCTGACTTGTTGGCCTGTTTAGTTGACGCGTATGCAAGATTTTTTAGTTATTATATACGTCAACAAACGATTCTAGCAGACGTAACCATTGGATGTCAATCCAACGGCCGTCGTGTTTCTTCAATCTCTGATCTTCTTGCTCCAGCTGCCAAAGTAGCGCCGGCGGGACCGCCTACTCCTGCCTCCCGTGGCCGGCTGTGCTGCCGCGCAGGCCTCAGCGCCCCCTACTACTCCCACCGCTGGCCAGGGCATCCCTCTACTCACCCACACCCCCTATTATTCTGCGGCGACAACAGCCTCACACCGCAGCCGAACCGGTGACACTACACCATGCACCAAAATTCCCTACCGGCGTGTGTTGGGAAAAAGTCACCATTGCCGACCGATAATATGTCAGAAAAATTTCTAACGGACTGTGGGTCGGGAAACATCTGTTCAGTTACACACTATCGGTCGGGAATGCTATAACATATATCATCAAACAGTCGGTCGGGAAATCCTTTATGGCCCACGGACCATCGGTCGGTAAATAACGCCGACCAACATTCTGAAGCTAACTGGGCCTCGTGCGCGAACGGCCAAATTTTAGCGCCAATAAACGTCCGAGCCTGCGAACATTTTCCCCCCAAAACCCAATCTCCTTCATTCCCCTCGCACGTGCTCGTACAGGACAGCCAAATCCCTAGCTCGATCTATTCGTTCCCCACGCACGCCGCCAGTGCTCCCGCCGGTCGATCCCACGCCATCCCACCGCCGTCCCACGCCGCCCTCCCTCTGTCGCACCGCTCCACCGTCGCCCCACGCCGCCCTCCCTCTGCGGCGCCGCTCCACCACCGCCCTCCCTCTGCAGCGCCGCCCCACGCCGTCCTGCCCCGTCAACGTCGCCCAACGTCGTCCTGTCTCTCCACCGCCTGCCCCATGCCCTAGTGCTCTCTCTCTGAAAGTGCAACTATCCCTAGGTGGTTTTGGTAATTCCTAACAACATATAGCTCATTGAGCTAATGCTATTCCAAGATTAATATTTCAGGAAAAGCTCAATGAATGGCATGGCATGGATGAGGAATGTGGACCCCTCAAAATACTAAGGACAAAAAGATTGGCTCAAGCTCAAAGCTCAATACTCTACATTTTATATTTTAGTGATCCAAGATCACATTGAGTCTATAGGAAAAGCCAATACTATCAAGGAGGGATGAGGTGTTGTTTAAGGAGGTTCTTGCTTCATAGTGCTTAGTGATATGCTCCAAAACCCTCAACTACCTTCCCACATCCACATATGACCTAAACCCAAAGTCAAACTCGGCCCCACCGATTCTTCCTATCCGGCGCCACCGAGTTCAAATGTCATAGCCACTGCCACAAACCCTAGGCAAATCGGTCTCACTGATAGGGATTTCGGTCACACCGAGATGGGGTTGTAATCTCTCTGTTTCCCTTCGTAACGTTTCGGTCCTACCGAGATGAGCGATCGGTCGAACCGAGATTGCAATGTAAACTCTCTATTTCTTTCTCTTTTGTAACATTTCGGTCCCACCGAAATGAGCAATCGGTCCCATCGAGTTTACCTGACCAACTCTCTGGTTAGCTTATTACCAAAATCGGTCTCACCGAGTTTGTGTAATCGGTCACACCGAGATTACGTTATGCCCTAACCCTAACCATATCGGTCCTACTGAGTTGCATCTCAGTCCCACCGAAAATCCTAACGGTCACTAGGTTTGCTAAATCGGTCCAACCGAGTTTCTCAATTCGGTCTCACCGAGATTGGTAAATTGTGTGTAACAGTTAGTTTTTGTGCAGAGGCTATATATACCCCTCCACCCACTCTTCATTCTTGGAGAGAGCCATCAGAACATACCTACACTTCCAATACACATTTTCTGAGAGAGAACCACCTACTCATGTGTTGAGGCCAAGATATTCCATTCCTACCATATGAATCTTGATCTCTAGCCTTCCCAAGTTGCTTTCCACTCAAATCTTCTTTCCACCAAATTCATATCATGTGAGAGAGTTTTGAGTGTTGGGGAGACTATCATTTGAAGCACAAGAGCAAGGAGTTCATCATCAACACACCATTTGTTACTTCTTGGAGAGTGGTGTCTCCTAGATTGGCTAGGTGTCACTTGGGAGCCTCCAACAAAGATTGTGGAGTTGAACCAAGGAGTTTGTAAGGGCAAGGAGATCGCCTACTTCGTGAAGATCTACCGCTAGTGAGGCAAGTCCTTCGTGGGCGTTGGCCATGATGGGATAGACAAGGTTGATTCTTCATGGAACCTTCGTGGGTGGAGCCCTCCGTGGACTCGCGCAACCGTTACCCTCCGTGGGTTGAAGTCTCCATCAACATGGATGTACGATAGCACCACCTATCGGAACCATGACAAAAACATCTGTGTCTCCAATTGCGTTTGAAATCTCCAAATCCTTCCCTTTAGATTCTTGCAAGTTGCATGCTTTACTTTCCTCTGCTCATAGACTCTTTGCATGCCTGCTTGAATTGTGTTAAGATTGCTTGACTTGTGCTAAGATAGCTAAAATCTGCCAAAGACTAAAATTGGGAAAAGGATATATTTTTAATTGGTCAAGTAGTCTAATCACCCCCCTCTAGACATACTTTTGATCCTACACTCTCTCCGGGCGCCTCTCTCTAACCAGCAGTAGGCGTGTGAGCATCTTGGGAAGCGGCAAGCCACCCTCCCTGGACTGACCTCCCCCATCTCCATTGTCCAGCTCTCAAAGACACGCAGCGGCAGCGGCAATGATCAATGCGGCTGAGGTACAACTCTTCCCTCTCTGTCTTTACCTCCCCCCTCCCCCCCTCTCTCTCTCTCTAGGCTTTGTTGTGAGAGTGGGCTGGTGGGGAACGGGGAGCTCTGGCAGTAGGGAACGGCTACACCTCTTGCTTTTATTCTCTAGTTTGATGTGTACTGCAGCTAGTCTGATTGTGAGATACTATGCAGGCAAAAAATGTGATAATCAATGTACAGAGTAGAAGCTTGGTGGTAACAATATGAACTAATTCTAGAAGTTGAGCTGTTGTGTGCAAATTTTGTTTTTTTCCCATTGCAGTTCTGTCCTTTAATTCCACCATCCCGATAGAAAGGAATTTGTAGTCATCGGTATCGAGTTTTCTTGTCTGGATGATCTGAAGACAAATGAAGAGAGTTTAACTATAAAGTTAATACACAAAAAGAGCGCTGAGGAGCTAAATGTTGTCATGCATATGGATTGACCTTGCCAACAGTATGTATTACTTCATTAAAAAGAATCATCTTGACTTTTAGAATCATGTTTCCTTTAAAAACATGCAAGTCGGACATACATCCAAAAAACTGGAGTCTCTGAAAACATACAACTTAACTGACCTGGTGTTATACCTAAATTTCAGTAACAAAAATTTTAAACTTGAGTTTCTCTTTTGTTTATTGAAGTAGATTTTGAAGTGAAAGAAAACATGGCAGAGGGATGTAAATATATAAAGCACATCATCTCAAAAGCTATAGTCTACTTGTTCATATGTCTTGTTTTTTCTACAGGTAACATAGAGGAGCACTGCTGGTAACATTGAGCCGACAAAGAGAAGTTGTAGAATATTTGCTGCAACCACTAGGTGAGTTTATCTTCCCCACTCAAGTCCAGAGGCCCTCCATATGTGTGGATGTCATGAATATGTAGAGATGCCTTCTCATGTTTGACATTGACTTTTATATTGTCTAATTATTTTGGTTATTAGGATTCTTGATGCCAATGACTCAGCTTCCAGTAGCGGTGCAGCGATCCCCCACCCGTGCTTGTCGCTGCATCCTCCACCAGTTGGTGAGTCAACCACAGCTTTGATCCATTTTATTTATGGCGGTATCTGCCTTTACTATGTGTACTACCATTGAATTGGTTCTATGATTCTTCGTTTCTTTTCCGCGCCAATTTAGTTATAGTACTTAAATTGATTCCTTGCATTCTCTGGTTTTGATATTATTCGTTTAGGATTTAGGACTTACCCCAACAGACGCTGTCTGTCGGCAGTACTTTTTCCCGACCGACTGTGTGTCGGCAGACGTTGTTTTCCGACCATCCTATTTGTTGGGGATGTCGTGTTGTGGTGTAGTGTGAACCCTCGTACTCCTCTCCGCGCGGGCTTCCACTGTCGCATCTTCCCCAGCTCCGCGTCGTCCCATTCCTAGGCCTCGCCGTCGTCCACCGCCATGGTGCTCTTGGCGCGGCGTGGTCAATGTGGTCAATGACCGACTTCCATCGGAAGAGTACTGTACGTGGAGAGGCTGACAACTGGGTCCACGGCAGCCACAAGGAAGTGCCTCCTTATTATGCGGAAAATAATTATTCCTCCACCTGACAGCAGGGAAAAACGTTTCCCCCTGACTGCTGGGACCCACAGGATGGGCCACCATATTTCGCGCAAAAATGTTCCCCCCGCTGTCAGCTCGGACCCACCGGAAGTGCCTCCTTATTACGCACAAAAAAATGAATAACCCCCTACTAGCTGGGACCTACCTTGGTGGGAGGCTGACTTGTGGGCCTACTAAGTTGACTGGGACGTAGGCCTTTATCAACTTTAGTCAATATATGAACGATTCTAGCTCCAGTGACCGTACGATGTCCATCCAATGGTCGTAGTGCTTCTTCAACCTCTGGTCTTCTTGCTCCAGCCGCCCAAAGCAGCGCCGGTTGTGCCGCCTGCTCCTGCCGCCTGTGGTCGGCTGTGATGCCGCGGAGGCCTCAACGCCCCCTACTACTCCCACCGCTGGCCAGGTCATCCCTCTACGCACCCACACCCCCTGTTATTCTGTGGCGACGGCAGCCTCACACCGCAGCCGAACGAGTGAACCCTCATACTCCTCTACGCGTGGGCATCCACTGCCACGTCTTCCCCGGCTCCGCGTCGTCCCCTTCCTAGGACTCGCCGTCGTCCACTGCCCTGTTGCTCTCAGCGCGGCGTGGTAAACGTGGTCAAGGAATGGCTTCCATCGGACGTGGACTGTACGTGGAGAGGCTGACAGCTAGGTCACGGCCGCAACAAGGAAGTGCCTCCTTATTACGCGCAAAATAATTATTCCTCCACCTGACAGTGGGGACCCACTGGATGGGCCACCGTATTTCGCGAAAAAAATGTTTCCCCCTGACTGCTGGGACCCACCAGCTACATCTTCGCATGCAAGGAAGTGCGTCCAAAAAAACGATTCGCCCCCTGACTGCCAGGACCCACCAGCTACATCTTCGCACTAAAGGAAGTGCGTCTGAAAAAACGATTCGCCCCCTGACTGCTGGGACCCACTAGCTACATCTTCGCACGCAAGGAACTGTGTCCGGGCAAAAAAAACAAAATGATTCCCTCCCTGACTGCTGGGACACAACAGCTACACCTTCGCATGCAAGGAAGTGCGTCCGGGCAAAAAAACAAAAACAAAACAATTCGCCCCCCCTGACTGCTGGGACCCACCAGCTACATCTTCGCAGGCAAGGAAGTGTCTGACAGTCGTGACCCACCTGGCCGAAGCGTATGTAGCGTTGTCATTCTGGTCGCGAACGTGTACGTACATATATACTGGTCGATGTAGAGGCGCGCACGTGTCGTAGTAGAGGCGCGTACATGCCGTAGTAGAGGCGCGCACGTAGCATGTACACGTACGTACAGCGACCAGGGTGCAAGAAAGACAATACGGCCACATGCGTACATACGGGCAGGGTCTCGAACGCCTACTCGCGCATATGTACGTCCAGGGCTCGTGTACATGCCTGGGTCGGAACGGAGAAACAGCGTCGTCGTCGTGTTCATGGGGAGGCAACGGAATGCGTCGTGTTCATGGGGAGGCAGCGGAATGCGTTGTGTTCATGGGGAGGCAACGGAATGCGTCGTGTTCATCGGGAGGCAACGGAACGCGTGGGAGCCAACTGACTGGGTCGGAACGGAATGCGTGGCCGTGTTCATCTGGAGGGCTTGGATGGAACATGCAATGGAAATGAGGCCTGGCGTACCGCAAAACGGTGGAAACGGCCTTGTGTTCGACCATCCACGTTCGAAACGGGAGCATGTTCATCGGGAGGGGTCTGGCATACCGCAAAACAGAGGAAACGGACCTCCTATGGTCGAAACGGGGGTCCTGTTGATCGGGAGGGGTGTGACGTACCGCAAAACGGAGGAAACAGACTTGTGTTGGAGCGCTATGGTCGAAACGGGGGTCCTGTTGATCGGGAGGGGTGTGGCGTACCGCAAAACGGGACTCCACGGGATATTGTTCATCTCCACCGTCGACCTCCTCCAGCCTCCACGGGCTACCGTCGACCTCCTCCAACCTCCACGGGCTCTTGTTCATCCAGCCTCCACTGCGCGCTACACCACCGGCTACTGTTCAACCACCCCTCCACGGGCACCCCTCCACCGTCTACTGTTCATCCAGCCCTCCACACCACAGGGTCCTATTCAACCACCTCTCCACGGGCACCCCTCCACCGTCTACTGTTCATCCAGCCCTCCACCACACCATGGGGTCCTGTTCATCCAGAGGAAACGTCAGTGCTCACTGTTCATCCACCCCCCCCCCCCCCCGCCCCCCCCGCAACGCTCACTGTTCATCCAATCGATCGGCTTCAGTTAGTAGCAGTAGCGAAGGAATCGCTCGATCGAGTTCAGTTAACAGCCATCGATTGATCGCTCGGGTTCAGTAACGCGTAGCCTGCAGTGCAATCGCTCGGGTTCAGTTAGAGCCCAACGCCTCGCTCGGGTTCAGTTAGAGCCAACGCCTCACACACATGCGCGTACGTGTACGAGAGAAACGCGCATCACTCGGGCCCCGACCTCCCGCCTTTACCGGGAACTCCCCGAAATTTCCTCAACCTTGCTTCTACCACGATTTTTTCGTCATGGACGGCCCAAAGAATGTCATGCAGCTGCCTCTCCGGCCTGCCCAGGACGAAAAACCCATTTTTTTGTCATAGAAGTAGGAGCCCACCACATCTATGATGATACCGGGTTTTGTCACAATTATCATCATAGAAGTGTCATATGTATGACAGAAAAAATTCGTTCGGCCGAAAATGTCACGGATGTGTCTTTTTTTTGTAGTGCTTATATGTGTTGCAGGGAAACAATGGGAAGCACTAAGGTTGATAATCGAGGTTAGCACGTGCATGGTCCGTTGTCTAATAGCACATTATTGTGCAATTGCAGGAACCATTGTAACATTTAGGTTTTTAACAATTTGGTCTTGCACATGTAGGTCCTACTGTTAGAGGTTTTGACCCACTGTTCGACCCTTTTTGCATATGGGGAAATGAGTTGTCCATGAATATCAGTCAAGTCAAGAAACTCACAAAGATTGTTAGGATAAAGAAATTAGCGACAAAAAACAACAAGATCTTTGTCTTCACAATGAAGAAGACATCAGTTCACCAGATGATGGTACTAACTATTATACGTTGACTTTTTTATTCCTTTGCCCCATTTCCAATATAGAGAAGATATTTATGCACATCCTTGTTTTCAGGCCTTTCCAAAGCAGTTCACTGATGATTACCTCTCAAACCACCTGTATGGTTAGGAGGCGAGGAAGGTATTCATACAACACCCACGGTTCAATATTGAAGTGTTCCTGAAGAGGACGAAGGATGGATGGTCAATCATCCATAGGCCCTGGCATAAAGTTACAAAGACCTTCAACATCAATGAAGGCTCAATATTCGCCTTCTGCTTCAGCAGTTTTCTAGATGAGATACATCTGTCTATGTACCGTTTATGATGCTAATTTCCAAAGGTTATAGATGTTGCATGTGAAACTTGGTCCTGGTGTAGTTGTGTAATGGGGTAGCTGAGTGCTGAAGCTATATGATGTTGTAATTTGATGTATTTCAATTATGAAAATGAAATATATTGTGTGCTTAATATGAAATGTCAATTAGATTAATAAATGGATTATGAATAATCGGATAATTAGCCTGTTAATGGCGAATTAGCCTGCTAATTGGGTTTTGCTATTGCAAACGGTTGTTGAAAAAATACCGTGGGCGATGACCTCAGGCAACGCACACTGTTTCTAGGAATAAACCATGTTGGATCAATGCACGATCACACATGACTTTCTCTTGAAAACTATTTGCGTTAGGCCACCTTGCGCAAACGTTTACCACATAAAAACTAGGTGTGATGGACAACCTTTGCCACACTGTTTCTTCTACGGACCGTGTGTGATACATTCAAAAACGCAAACGATTTAACGGGTAAAATTGTGTGTGATGTACCTGTGAACAGAAACGTTTTCCTTGGAGCGACTATGTGGGATGTACATACAAACGGAAACATTTAGCGGGGCCTGACTGTGTGGGATGTACTTGCGACCGGAAACAGGTCGTACACGTTCTCATTTTGCCGAGCCTGCGTGCCAGGAGGGCATATCCCAGATGGTTTCTGGGTCGTGTGGGAAGGACCCCCTATCGCCCACACTCACTTGGTGACGGTTCCAAATGTCGTCGCAGAAAGGGGTTAAAAACTGTTTGTTTAGCAGCTCGCTATACTAGTGTCTCCGATGAAGCGTGAGTAATTTATCTCGGACCTACGGGTCCATAGCTAGTAGCTAGATGGCTTCTTCTCTCTCTTTGATTATCAATACAAAGTTCTCCTTGATGTTCTTGGAGATCTATTCGATGTAACACTCTTTTGCGGTGTGTTTGCCGAGATCCGATGAATTGTGGATTTATGATCAGCTTATCTATGAGTATTTGAATCTCCTCTGAATTCTTTTATGCATGATTTGACATCTTTGCAAGTCTCTTCGAACTATCGATTTGGTTTAGCCAACTAGATTGGTTTTTCTTGCAATGGGAGAAGTGCTTAGCTTTGGGTTCAATCTTGCGGTGCTCGATCCTAGTGACAGAAGGGGAACCGACACGTATTGTATTGTTTCCATCGAGGATAAAAAGATGGGGTTTTCATCATATTGCTTGAGTTAATTCCTCTACATCATGTCATCTTCCTTAAGGTCTTACTCTGTTTTTTATGAACTTAATACTCTAGATGCATACTAGATAGCGGTCGATGTGTGGAGTAATAGTAGTAGATGCATAATCTTTTGGTCTACTTGACACGGACATGATGCCTATATTCATGATCATTGCCTTAGACATCGTCATAATTTGCGCTTTTCTATCAATTGCTCGGTAGTAATGTGTTCACCCACCGTAATATTTTCTATCTTGAGAGAAGCCTTTAGTGAAACCTATGGCCCACGGGTCTATTTTCCATCATATAAGTTTCCGATCTACAATTCTAGTTTCCTATTTAATTTCTTTTGCAATGTTTTACTTTCTATTCCATAAACCAAAAATACCAAAAATATTACTTTACTGTTTATCCATCTCTAACAGATCTCACGTCGCAAATAACCGTGAAGGGATTGACAACCCCTTTATCATGTTGGGTGCAAGGTTGGTGTTTGTTTGTGCAAGTATTCGGTGGCTTGCGTGTTGTCTCCTACTGGATTGATACCTTGCTTCTCAAAACTGAGGGGAATACTTACGCTACTTTGCTGCATCACCCTTTCCTCTTTAAGGGAAAAACCAATGCAATCTCAAGAGGTAGCAAGAAGGATTTTTGGCGCCGTTGTCGGGGAGATCTATGCCAAGCCGAGACATACCAAGTACCCTTCATAAACTCTCATCCCTCGCATTACATTATTTGCCATTCGCCTCTCGTTTTTCTCCCCCCTCCACTTCTAAAATGATTTTCGAAAAGATTTTCCTTTTCTTCACCTTCTTTTTGTATGTCTTTTTGTTTGCACGTGCCTTCTATTTGCTTGCATATTTGCTTGGTAAAATTCTATTGATATGGATCCACTTAAATTTTTCTACTTGGATCAGCTTTGATCTATATGTGCTCGTGCTGAAACCCCAACTAGTTTATTTGAGGGAAAATCTTTAGATGAGCATGCTCATTTTGTGCATCAACCGTTTGTCTGAAAAAGGGAGACTCTTATGGAATCAAATAAATAGTTTGCTATGCTATGTTTGGAATCTTTGTGAAATTTGTGATTTTACTTGTTGCTCTAAGAACCCTAAAAACATCTTCCCTGCCTATGTGAATTTAATTATAATGAAATCTTATCTTCTTATGAAAAGGGTGTTTATAGTTACTATGATATTGAACAAATTGAAGAATTTGTTGCTTTTAAGGGTGCTTATGAAGTTGCTTATTTGACTGAAAAGTATGATATTACTCTCTACAAATCTAAAAATTTTGACATACGTAATTATTGCTATGAAAACTATGCTCACAATGCCTATGTCAAAGAATTTATTGAGAGAATGACTGTTGCTTTGGAAGAAAATAATGATATGCATGAATCTGTAGAAAGTTATGATTCCGATGATTTAATTGAAATATCCCTTGATGAACATGATGCTTGCTACTCTTGTGTCCATGATGCAAATATTTATGGAGATGAATTTGCTAGAGTTCCTTCTGTTAAACACGAGATTATAGCTATTGCACCCATACTTGATAGTTCCTTGAATCAAAAGCATGGTTGCAATGATTTTACTATATATTCTATTAATGTAAGTTGTGGAAATAATATGCAAAACCCTAAGCTTGGGGTTGCTAATTTTGCTATGTCTACTACTTGTTGCAATGATCATGATTGGGGTGATTCTTCTTATGATCTTGAAATTTTATTTAAGCCCCATGATGAATATGACATTGATAATAATGTTTGAAATAATATTGAAAGTGGTTTTGGAATAGTATTGACTTTATATCCCACATATTTGGAGAATATTCAATCTTATGAAATTTTTGATAAAAGTGGGTTCAGAGAGGTCATGGCTTTATTTTATGATAGTCCCACTATTTCGGAAGAGTGTCAACTTTGCATGCATGTGGATCATGTTAAGAATATTTTATGTGATAGATATTTTGTTGAATTTAAATATGATCCCACATGTAATCATTATGAGAGAGGAAAATATGGTTTTCATATTACAAAATTACCTCTCGTTATGTTGAGATTGCTATTGTTTCTTTCTTCTTCCTTGCATATGGTAGTTTCTGCTTGTCTTGATAATTTGTTTGCTTATAAAATCCCTATGCGTAGGAATCATGTTAGACTTAAACTTGTTTTTCACATATTTTATGATGCTCTCTTTGTGTTTCAATTGCTATCTTTCATGTGAGCATCATTAAAATTATCAATGCTTAGCTAAGGGCGTTAAACAATAGCGCTTGTTGGGAGGCAACCCAACTTTATTTTTGTTTTTGCTTTTTAGGTCCTGTTTTGCATTTAATAATTCTTATGGCCTTTGGTTAGATGTGGTTTTATGTTTTAATTAGTGTTTGTGCCAAGTAAGACCTTTGGGATAGCTTACGGTGATAGTTAATTTGATCCTGCTGAAAAATAGAAACTTTTGCGCCCAGGAGATTAGTTTTCATTTTTTACAGAAGCGCGATAAAAGACTGACTCTTTTCGTAGAGGATTAATAAACAAATTGTCTAGGACTTCCTAATTTCTTGGGATTTTTGGAGTTACAAAAGTATTCAAAATATCTAGATTGCTACAGACTATTCTGTTTTTGACAGATTCTGTTTTTTCGCATGGTGTTTTCTTATTTTGATGCATCTATGGATAGTATCGGGGGTTATGAACCATGGAAAAGTTGGAATACAGTAGATATTACACCAATATAAATAAATAATGAGTTCACAACAGTGCCAAAAGTGGTGATTATTTTCTTGTACTAACGGAGCTTACGAGATTTTCTGTTGGAGTTTTGTGTTGTGAAGTTTTCAAGTTTTGGGTAAGGATTTGATGGACTATGGAATAAGGAGTGGAAAGAGCCTAAGCTTGGGGATGCCCAAGGCACCACAAGGTAATTTTCAAGGCTGTCAAAAAGCCTAAGCTGGGGGATGCCCCGGGAAGGCATCCCCTCTTTCGTCTTCGTCTATTGGTAACTTTACTTGAGGCTATATTTTTATTCACCACATGATATGTGTTTTTCTTGGAGCGTCTTGTATGATTTGAGTCTTTGCTTCTTAGTTTGCCACAATCATCCTTACTTTACACACCTTTTGGGAGAGACACGCATGAATCGTGATTTATTAGAATACTCTAGGTGTTTCACTTATATCTTTTGAGCTAGGCAATTTTGCTCTAGTGTTTCACTTATATATTTTTAGAGCACGGCGGTGGTTTTATTTTATAGAAATTGATGAACTCTCATACTTCACTTATATTATTTTGAGAGTCTTTATAACAGCATGGTAATTTGCTTTGGTTATAAAATTAGTCCTAATTTGATAGGCATCAAAGAGGGATATAATAAAAACTTTCATATAAAGTGCATTGAATACTATGAGAAGTTTGATTCCTTACGATTGTTTTGAGATATGAAGATGGTGATATTAGAGTCATGCTAGTAAGTAGTTGTGAATTTTAGAAATACTTGTGTTGAGGTTTGTGAGTCCCGTAGCATGCACGTATGGTGAACCGTTATGTAACGAAGTTGGAGCATGAGATGTTTTTGATTGTCTTCCTTATGAGTGGTGGTCGGGGAGGAGCGATGGTCTTTTCCTACCAATCTATCCCCCTAGGAGCATGCGTATAGTACTTTGTTTCGATGACTAATAGATTTTTGCAATAAGTATGTGAGTTCTTTATGACTAATGTTGAGTCCATGGATTATACGCACTCTCACCTTTCCGCCATTGCTAGCCTCTCTAGTACCGCGCAACTTTCTCCAGTACCATAAACCCACCACATATACTTTCTCAAAATAGCCACCATACCTACCTATTATGGCATTTCCATAGCCATTCCGAGATATATTGCCATGCAACTTTCCACCATTCTGTTTACTATGACATACATCATCTTTGTCATATTGCTTTGCATGATCATGTAGTTGACATCGTATTTATGGCAAAGCCACTGTTCATCATTTTTTATACATGTCGCTCTTGATTCATTGCACATCCCGATACACCGCCGGAGGCATTCAGATAGTCATATTTTTGTTGTAGTATCGAGTTGTAATTCTTGAGTTGTAAGTAAATAGAAGTGTGATGATTTTCATTATTAGAGCATTGTCCCATGTGAGGAAATAAAAAAGGGAGAAAGGCCAAATAAAAAAGAGAAGGCCCAAAAAATGGAGAAAAGAAAAAATAGAGAAAAAGATAGAAGGGACAATGTTACTATCCTTTTTGCCACACTTGTGCTTCAAAGTAGCACCATGATCTTCATGATAGAGAGTCTCCTATGTTATCACTTTCATATACTAGTGGGAATTTTTCATTATAGAACTTGGCTTGTATATTCCAACGATGGGCTTCCTCAAACGCCCTAGGTCTTCATGAGCAAGCAAGTTGGATGCACACCCACTTAGTTTTCTTTTTCGAGATTTCATAAACTTATAGCTCTAGTGCATTCGTTGCATGACAAGCCCTACTCACTCACATTGATATCTATTAATGGGCATCTCCATAGCCCGAAGATACGCATAGTTGATGTGAGACTATCTCCTTCTTTTTTGTCTTCTCCACAACCACCGTCTATTCCACCTATAGTGCTATGTCCATGGCTCACGCTCATGTATTGCATGCAAGTTGAAAAGGTTTGAGAACGTCAAAAGTATAGAACAATTGCTTGGCTTGTCATCGGTGTTGTGCATGATTTGAATATTTTGTGTGATGAAGATGGAGCATAGCCAGACTATATGATTTTGTAGGGATAAACTTTCTCTGGCCATATTATTTTGAGAATACATAATTATTTTGTTAGTATGCTTGAAGTATTATTTTTTATGTCAATATTAAAATTTTGTTTTAAATCTTATGGATCTGAAGATTCATGCCACAATAAAGAGAATTACATGGATAAATATGTTAGGTAGCATCCACATCAAAAATTCTATTTTTGTCATTTACCTACTCAAGGAAGAGCAAGAATTAAGCTTGGGGTTGCTTGATACGTCTCCAACGTATCTATAATTTTTTATTGTTCCATGCTATTATATTATCTGTTTTGGATGTTTTATATGCATTAATATGCTATTTTACATGATTTTTGGGACTAACCTATTAACCTAGAGCCCAGTGCTAGTTTCTGTTTTTTCTTGTTTTAGAGTTCCGTAGAGAAAGGAATACCAAACGGAGATCAGATGGAATAAAACTTTCGCGGTGATTTTTCTTGGACTAGAAGACACCTAGGAGGCTTGAAGTGCAAGTCAGAAGAGCCACGAGGCGGCCACAAGGGTGGAGGGCGCGCCCCCCAACCTTGTGGGCCCCTCGGTGACCTCTTGACCTAGATATTCCTCCTATATATACTCTTATACCCCAAAAACATCGAGGGGAGCCACAAAACCACTTTTCCACCGCCGCAACCTTCTGTACCCCTGAGATCCCATCTTGGGGCCATTTCCAGCATCCTGTCGGAGGCAGATTCAATCACGGAAGGCTTCTACATCAACACCATTGCCTCTCTGATGAAGCATGAGTAGTTTATCTCAGACCTACGGGTCCATAGCTAGTATCTAGATGGCTTATTCTCTCTCTTTGATTCTCAATACAAAGTTCTCCTCGATGTTCTTGGAGATCTATTCGATGTAATACTCTTTTGCAGTGTGTTTGTCGAGATCCGATGAATTGTGGATTTATGATCAGCTTATCTATGAATATTATTTGAATCTCCTCTGAATTCTTTTATGCATGATTTGATATCTTTGCAAGTCTCTTCGAACTATCGATTTGGTTTGGCCAACTAGATTGGTTTTCTTGCAATGGGAGAAGTGCTTAGCTTTGGGTTCAATCTTGTAGTGATCGATCCTAGTGACAGAAGGGGAACCGACACGTATTGTATTATTGCCATCGAGGATACAAATATGGGGTTTTCATCATATTGCTTGAGTTAATTCCTCTACATCATGTCATCTTGCTTAAGGAGTTACTTCATTCTTTATGAACTTAATACTCTAGATGCATGTTGGATAGTGGTCGATCTGTGGAGTAATAGTTGTAGATGCAGAATCGTTTCGGTCTACTTGACACGGACGTGATGCCTATATTCATGATCATTGCCTTAGATATCATCATAACTTTGTGCTTTTCTATTAATTGCTCGGCAGTAATTTGTTCACCCACCGTAACATTTTCTATCTTGAGAGAAGCCTCTAGTGAAACCTATGGCCCCTAGGTCTATTTTCCATCATATAAGTTTTGGATCTACAATTCTATTTCCTATTTACTCTCTTTTGCAATCTTTTACTTTCCATTCCATAAACCAAAAATACCAAAAATATTGTTTTACCATTTATCCATCTCTATCAGATCTCACATTGCAAATAACCGTGATGGAATTGACAACCCTTTATCGCGCTAGGTGCAAGGTTGGTGTTTGTTTGTGGAGGTATTCGGTGGCTTGCGCGTTGTCTCCTACTGGATTGATACCCTGGTTCTCAAAACTGAGGGAAATACTTACGCTACTTTGCTGCATCACCCTTTCCTCTTCAAGGGAAAGACCAACGCAAGCTCAAGGGGTAGCAAAGGATGATTGTGGCAAACTAAAAGTCAAGACTCAAATCATACAAGACGCTCCAAGAAAAACACATATCATGTGGTGAATAAAAATATAGCCTCAAGTAAAGTTACTGATAGACAAAGACGAAAGAGGGGATGCCTTCCCGGGCCATCCCCAAACTTAGGCCCTTTGGCCTCCTTGAATATTACCTTGGGGTGCCTTGGGCATCCCCAAGCTTAGGCCCTTGCCACTCCTTATTCCATAGTCCATCAAATCCTTACCCAAAACTTGAAAACTTCACAACATAAAATCTCGTAAGCTCTGTAAGTATAAAAAAATAAATCATGACTTTTGGTACTGTTGTGAACTTGATACGTCTCCAACGTATCTATAATTTATGAAGTATTCATGTTGTTATATTATCATTGTTGGATGTTTTACAATCATTTTATAGCAACTTTATGTAATTTTTTGGGACTAACCTATTGACCCAGTGCAAGTTGTTGTTTTTGCTTGTTTTTTACATCGCAGAAAATCAATAACAAACAGACCAAACACCGCGAAACTTTTTGGAGAATTTTTATGGACCAGAACACCCAGGATGGGCCAGGGCAGCACCTAGGTGGTGCCCCAAGGGGGGCGCAACCAACCAGGGCATGCCTGGGGGCCCAGGCGCGCCCAAGTGAGTTGTGCCCACCTCGGTGGCTTCCCGCACCCCCTCTTTACCCTATAAATTCCCAAATATTCCGAAAACCCTCAGGGTTAACCTAGATCATAAGTTCCACAGTCGCGGACCTTTGTAGCCATCGAAAACCAATCTAGACCCTGTTTTGGCCCCCTGCCAGAGGGGGGAATCATCTCATGTGGCCATCTTCATCATCCCGGCGGCCACCATGATGAGGAGGGACTAGCCCACCCTCGGGGTTGAGGGTTTGTACCAGTAGCTATGTGTTTAATCTCTCTCTCTCTCTCTCTCTTTCTCTCGTGTTCTTGAGATGTCACGATCTTGATGTATCGCAATATATGTTAATATAGTCAGATCATATGGTGTTTTCCCCTCTCTATCTTGTTGTGATGAATTGAGTTTTTCCCTTTGAGATTTCGTTGTTATCAGATTGAATAATTTTATGGATTTGAGAACACTTGATGTATGCCTTGCAATTGAATACTTGTGGTGATAGTGGGGTATCATATTGATTCACTTGATATATCTTTTGGCACTCAACTCACGGATTCCCGAGGTGGCATTGGGGTAATCTATGCATAGGGGTTGATGCACGTTTTTGTCTTTGTTTCTCTGGTGGAAACCTTGGGGCACTCTTTGAAGTTCTTCGTGTTGGCTTGAGTATTATGAATCTGAATTTGCTTTGGTGTTATTTTAGTACGAACTCTTGGTTAGATCGATCGGAAAGAATAGCTTCATGTTATTTTAGTACGAACTCTAGGATAGATTGATCGGAAAGAATAGCTTTGAGGTGGTTTCGTACCCTACAAACAATTCTGTCTTATGTTCTCCGCTAGATAGGAACTTTGGAGTGATTCTTCGTTGCACGTTGAGGGGCGGTTATATGATCTAATTATATTAGCACTTTTGAGAGATTGCACTAGTGAAAGTACGGACCCTAGGCCTCATTTTCAAGCATTGCAATACCGTTTTTGTGCCCATTTACTATTTGCTACCTTGCTATTTTTATTTATTCAGATTATAAAAATATATTTCTACAATCCGTATTACACTTTTATCACCATCTCTTCGCCAAACTAGTGCACCTATACAATTTGCCATTGTATTAGGTGTGTTGGGGACACAAGAGATTTCTTATATTTGGTTGCAGGGTTATTTGAGAGAGTCCATCTTCATCCTATGCCTCCCACGGATTGATAAACCTTAGGTCATCCACTTGAGGGAAATTGCTATTGTCCTACAAAACTCTGTGCTTGGAGGCCCAACACAAGTCTACAAGAATAATGTTGCGTAGTAGACATCAAGCTCTTTTCTGGCGCCGTTGCCGGGGAGGTGAGTGCATGAAGGTATATCTTTAGATCTGGCAATTGAATCTTTTAGTTTCTTGTTTTATCACTAGTTTGGTTCATAAAAGAAAACTACATAAAATGGAACTGAGGTTGCATCATATGATTGATCATCTTTATAATATCTTTCTTGAAAATGATGGATTGGGAAATTGTGCTCAATTGTTAGAAGAAGAAGTCAATAAAATGTTAGGCACAAAATATTTGAATGATGAGCATGATTGCAATGTTGTTAGTATGAATTCTTTGAATATCCATGATGCTAATGATATGCAAAGCTACAAGCTTGGGGATGCTATGTTTGATGAAGATGATATTTTTTGTCCCTCGAGTTTTGATGTGCAAATTTATTATGATGAAAGCATGCCTCCTATTTATGATGATTATATTTATGAAAGTGGGTTTGGAAGAGTGTCAACTTTAGGAAGTAATGATCCCACTATTTTAGAGGGTGTTGAATCTTATTGTGATAATTATGAAAGTGGATTTGGAGAGATCGTGACTTTATTTAGTGATGAATCCACTATTTTGGAAGAGGTTCCAATTGATTATGAGAACAAAGTTGCTATCTATGATGATTATGGTGATGACATGTATGCTATAAAGAATAATGATAACCATGAAACTTGTCATCATGATTTTAATTTTCACTCTCATGATAGTTATTTTGTTAAGTTTGCTCCAACTACTATTTGTTGGGGATATTACTATTAAGTATAAACCGGCCATGAGGGGCCGGGTATGTCCACAAGGAGTTAGTCATGTTTGAAGCCCATGAAGACAAGAGGTATGGTGCTTTACAGAGGAGATCTAACATGAAGGCCCAAGGCCCAAAGGAAGATTAGAGCCCGTAGGCATAAACCGCCATATAATATGAAACTTATGTTGTAAGGCAAGGAAAGGTAGAAAACGAGTCGGGCACGTTTATGAGCCGGCCTCGGGATTCTGTAAACCGCCGGGCGTTAACCTGTGTATATAAAGGGACAACCCAGTGGCGGTTTAGGGACAGACAGCAAACAATAACTCGAGAGCCAGGCAAATCGGATTCGCTCCCTGGTCATCGAAACCCTAGCAATTCCATCACAACTGGACGTAGGCTTTTACCTTCATCGTAAGGGGCCGAACCAGTATAATCCCTTGCGTCCCTTGTCCGCTTTAACCCCTTTAAGATAACCCGTTGCGATGGCTCCACGACTATGTCCTTTCACTAGGACATCTGCCATGACAATTCCATGACAGTTGGCGCCCACCGTGGGGCTATCGCACGATGGTTTCGATTTCTTGAAGGGCAGCTTCGAAGGACTCAAGGGATATGCTATGGGCCGGATGACCAAGAGTCATCGCGGCAAGCTCTACATCGACAACGCATGCTAGGGCCCCGAGGCTGGCTCGATCGAGTACAGGTACCGGGTCCCCTTTGGCGGAATACACGTCTTCATTGGCAAGATCGGCAAACCAGGCCCTGAGCCGGACATCTGCACCGACATCGTCGAGACGGCTCAGCGTGCAAGACCTGCCCGTGTTTAGCCTGCCATGAAGCGTGCCTTCGTGGGAGTCATCCACGGAGCGGAATCTGAGGATAGATCGGCATATGGTGGCGAAACCGTCGTCTACTCTGATGATGAGTCTTCAACCGGAGAGACCGAGTAGCTATATCAACTGCATGATGGCCGGATTAGTGGTGGTTTTGATGGCGACAGTATTCTGGACCTCCCTGATCCGTCGAGCCGAGTTGCGATCTTCATGGCAGATACACAACCGGTGCAGCATTCTTCCACCACCGCAGCGGTGATTTCCGGTTCAGCAGCGGCAACACCAGCCGGGGCAGGAGGCTCTGCACCACCGCCGGCTCAGGCTTTATCGTTCGACACTTTGGCAACATTGCTAGCGGCTGAGGTTAATCCAGCTGATCAGGACCGGCATAACGTAGAGATTGTAAAGGTGAAGGATCAGATAGCTCAAGCTAAGGTGGATTTGGTAGCAGAGAACACCAGGATGTCCACAGAGCGAGCCGAGTTAGAGGCACGGGCCTATCGGCTTATGCTGGATCAGAGCGCGTCAGATGATGTCATGAGGAGAAGGTACCGGTCTCACCTGCCGCCGGTTTACGAGGGAAGGAACCTCTTTAACACGCCGGGAGCAGGCACCAGTAACCAGCCAGTGGTAAACCGGGTGGAGGCACCTGGAACAGGGGCGCCGGTTCAGCCACGTGCAATAGATCCACCTCGTCAGAACAATGTCCCATCACAGCATGTCTCAACGCCTCCGGGTCATTACTCTAACCCGTTGGAAAACATCGTTGCCACCGCTTCACGGTTGGCAGCTCTCCCGATCGATGGCGAGTCTCCAGTAGCGGTTGAAACACAACGGGCTAGGAAGCTCCTTCAGACAGCTTTGACTCAACAGCAGGCTTATTGGCACAGCCGCGAGAGGATTCATTCCACCCCCACCCAAGTCAGAGCTACAGCACGCATATCGATGAACCGACCGTATCAAGTAGTGCGATAAACCGTAACCCACCGCGAGGTCATAACCCGACGGGCGGCGGTGCTAATGCCTAAGATGTGGTGGATCACGGTAGAGAGCGCCGAGAAGCCGAGTTAGCAGCGCAGTACGCAGCCCATCAGATTATTCCAGTTTGTCCAACTACTTCGGTGGAACCAGGCATGGTTTTCAGTTCTTTAGGGGTGTCGTGTCTTACCCCGGCCATACGTAATGTGTGGCTGCCCAAGGATTTCAAGGGTCCTCGTAAGGTGCCCAATTACATTGCCGATTTACCCCCTGAGTCATGGGTTGAGAGCTATGAGATGGCAATGGAGATGCTAGACGTGGATGATGCGGCATGTGCTAAGTACTTCACCATGATGCTGGAGGGGACATCTCGTACTTGGTTAAAAAGCTTACCAGCTAACTCCATTGGATCATGGGCCGAGTTAAAAAGCTGGTTTATCTAGAATTTCAAAGCTACGTGCAAATAGCCCATGTCAATTGTGGACTTAGCCGCCTGTGTTCAAGAAGAGGAGGAGTCTACAACCCATTGGGTGAAGCGGGTATCAGCCATTCTGCATTCATCAGACCGCATCAATGCTGACACGGCGGTCTTGACATTGGAAGGCAACTGCCGATTTATGCCTTTGAAGCTGAAGTTGGGAAGGCTCAAGCATCACTGCAATGACATGGCCACGCTTATGGCAGCTCTGGTTAAATATGCCGATTCAGATAGTACCAATGACCCTGATTCTAAGGATGAAAAGACGGGGAAGGGAAAGAAGAATGGCAGTGCCAAGGGGCAGCAGCATAACCCGACGGGTCATGGGAACAACGGTAAGCGCAAGGCGGATAATAGCTTGGACTTTGTGGCGAACACCAACACACAGGATAATGGTCAGCGCCGGTAAACCGCCCCAGCGGGGTGGAGGATTAGGCCCCAATCTTGAGCGCCTGCTAAATCATCCCTGCCCAAAGCATGGGTCAAAGGAAAGGCCAGCTACGCATCTTTGGAAGGATTGCTTCATTATGCGGGAGTTCAAGAATTCAAATCTCTTTCAATACGACCATGGACTGCCCGGCGGTTCAGGAGGCGGTTTTCATGGGCCGGGTTATGGTGGAGACAGCTCTGGTTCAGGATTCCAAGGCAACCATACCGGCCATGGAATTCAGGGCAATCGGGGCAACCAGGGAGGTTATAATCATCAAGTGAGTCAGCAGCAGCAACAATCGGGTTATCAGAGTAATCTGAAGCAGTTGAATAGTGGGCAGTACCATGTCTTCAGCACTAGTTTGTGTAAGCACGACCAGAAGCTTCATAAAAGGGCAGTAAACTCCGTTGAACCGGCAGTGCCCCGTTATCTACGCTGGTCTGAACAACCCATTGTGTGGAGTCGACAGGATCATCCGCCCCGTGTTGATAATCCGGGTCACCTGGCATTAGTGGTGGCACCTCAGGTTGGGGGGTACAAGTTTACCAAGGTACTCATGGATGGAGGGAGCATTATCAATATCCTTTATTATGAAACCTTCTGTCGCATGGGGTTGACAGATAAGAATCTTAAAACGTCGAACACTGTCTTTCATGGTGTGGTGCCTGGTAAATCGGCGTACCCAGTTGGTAAGATAGCTCTAGAGGTTGATTTTGGAGATGATCATGATTCAAGATCAGAAACATTGACTTTTGAAGTAGTGAAAATCAAGAGCCCATATCATGCCCTGTTTGGACGGCCATCTTATGCTAAGTTCATGGCAAGGCCCTATTCTGTTTATCTGCAGCTTAAGATGTCGGGTCATAAGGGGACCATCACAGTGCATGGGAGCCGGAAGATTTCTTTGCAATGTGAAGAAGGTGATGCGGCCTATGCTGAGTCGGTCTGTGCAACAGAGGAGTTGAAGTTTTACAAAGACAATGTTGATCCGGCAGATATGACTTCTCTAAAAAAACCAACTACAGAGCATGATCCGGCTTTGAAGTTTAAATCGGCTGAGGAGACTAAGCTGGTTGATTTTGTTCCCGGCGATTCATCCAGGCAGTTCAGCATCAGAGCTAACCTGGATCCGAAATAGGAAAGCGCGCTCATCGAGTTCATCCGTGAGAACCGGGACATCTTTTCATGGAAGCCTTGTGACATGCCAGGTGTACCGAGGGAACTCGCTGAGCACACTCTTAACATAGATCCTAAGATTAAACCGGTCAGGCAGTTTCTCCGCTCCTTCAATGAAGAAAGGCGCAAGGCTATTGGTGAGGAGGTAGCCCGGCTTTTGGTAGCAGGGTTTATTGTGGAGGTATTTCACCCTGAGTGGCTAGCTAATTCGGTGCTGGTACTTAAGAAGAACGACACTTGGCGTGTGTGTGTGGACTACACAGATCTGAACAAGGCATGTCTAGCTGATCCCTTTGCTCTCCCTCGTATTTATCAAATCATTGATTCTACAGCAGGTTGTGATCGTTTGTGTTTTCTGGAAGCTTATTCTGGTTATCATCAGATCAAAATGGCAGTCAAGGACCAGGAGAAGACAGCTTTATAACTCCCTTTGGAGCCTTCTGCTATGTATCTATGCCTTTTGGGCTCAAGAGTGCCCAAGCGACTTATCAGCGCTGTGTACAGAATTGTCTTCATGACCAGATTGGGTGCAACGTTCATGCTTATGTGGATCATATTGTGGTAAAGTCCAGAAAGGAGGAAACATTGATAAATGATTTGAAGGAGACTTTTGATAACCTCCGGGTTTATAAGATGATGCTTAATCCGGCCAAATGCGTATTTGGTGTACCGACAGGCAAGCTCTTGGGTTTTCTGGTGTCTAACAGGGGCATTGAAGCTAATCCGGAGAAGATCAAAGCTATTACGTCCCTGGCTAAACCGGCGTGTATTAACGATGTTCAGCCTCTGGCGGGTCGTATTGCGGCATTGAGCCGGTTTATCAGTCGGTTAGGGGAGAAAACCATCCCTTTGTATCAGATGCTGAAGAAGACGGATGACTTTGTTTGGAGTGAGGCTGCCAATGAAGCATTTGAGAGTCAAAGCGGAAGCTAGCTGAGCCGCCTGTCCTTGCTGCTCCTGTTGATAAAGAGCCTTTGCTGTTATATGTGGCTGCTAATGCCCGGCTGTTAGTGTGGCTATTGTTGTGGAGCGCAAGGAGGCCGGAAAAGAGTATCCGATTCAACAGTCGGTTTATTACATTAGCGAGGTGCTTATTGAGTCCAAGCAGAGGTACCCACATTGGCAGAAGCTGGTGTATGGGGTTTTCATGGCAAGCCGGAAGCTCAAGCATTATTTTCAGGGTCATCCTATCATAGTGGTCAGTTCTGCCCCCTTGGGGGATATCATCCAAAACAGAGAAGCAACTGGCCGGATTGCCAAATGGGCTATTGAGCTTGGACCTCACGGGTTAAAATATACGCCTCGCACAACAATTAAATCCCAAGCACTTGTGGGCTTCATCAATGACTGAACAGAGTTGCAGGCACCGGAGGAAAAGCCAGACAACACTTATTGGACTATTCATTTTGATGGGTCCAAACAATTGGAGGGCTCGGGGGCTGGAGTCATATTAACTTCCCCACGAGGTGATAAGTTTTGTTATGTTCTCTGTTTAATGTTCCCTTGCACTAACAATGCAGCTAATTATGAAGCCTTGCTCCATGGTCTTCGGATGGATAAGAAGATGAATTTAAGCCAGGTTAAGTGCTTTGGTGACTCAGACCTGGTAGCTCAACAGGTGTCTAGCACTTCGGATTCCAAGGATCCACTCATGGCGGCGTATAGACGAGAGGTGGACATAGTGGCTGGCCATTTCAAGGGTTATCAGGTTGACCATATAGACCGACGAAAGAATGAAGCGGCGGACTCTTTAAGTCGCTTAGGTTCTCAGCGTAAACCGGTGCCTCCCAATGTCTTTCTGGATGTGCTACATAATCCGTCGGTCAAGATACCTACAGAGGAGGATTTGGCTGTTCCTGACCTAGAGGCTCAATTGGTGGCAGCTGTTCATGTTATCCCGGATTGGACAGTCCCATACCTGGCGTATATGAACCGGGGCGAGTTACCAGAGGATGAAGACTTGGCCAGGCAGATAATCCGGCGATCCAAGTCAATGACAATTTTCAATGGGAAATTACACCATTGCAGTGTAACAGGAGCATTTCAACGTTGTGTGTCTCCTCAAGAAGGCTGTGAGATTTTGCATGAGATCCACGAAGGAGATTGTGGTCACCATGTCGGTTCAAAATGTTGGGGAACGTAGCATAAATTCAAAAAAATTCCTACATGTCACCAAGATCTATCTATGGAGAGACCAGCAACGAGGGGAAGGAGAGTGCATCTACATACCCTTGTAGATCGCTATGCGGAAGCGTTCAAGAGAACGGGGTTGATGGAGTCGTACTCGTCGTGATTCAAATCACCGATGACCAAGTGCCGAACGCACGGTACCTCCGCGTTCAACACACGTACAGCCCGACGACGTCTCCCATGCCTTGATCCAGCAAGGAGAGAGGGAGAGGTTGAGGAAGACTCCATCCAGCAGCAGCACAACGGCGTGGTGGTGATGGAGGAGCGTGGCAATCCTGCAGGGCTTCGCCAAGCACCACAGAAGAGGAGGGAGAGAGAGATGCAGGGCTGCACCAACGAGAGATCGAATCGTGTGTGTTATGGGGCAGCCCTTGGCCTCATATATATAGGGGAAGGGGAGGAGGCTGCGCCCCCTCTAGGGTTCCCACCCCTAGGGGGGGGCGGCAGCCCTAGATGGCAAAGGGGGTGGCGGCCAAGAGGGGAGAGGGGAGGGAGGCGCAGCTAGATGGGCCCTAAGGCCCATCCCCTTTAGGGTTTGCCCCCTTCCCACCTCTTTGGCGCCATGGGCCCTTGTGGGAGGTGCACCAGCCCACTAAGGGGCTGGTCCCTCACCACTCTTGGCCCACGCAACCTTCTGGGGTTGGTGGCCCCACTTGGTGGACCCCCGGGACCCTCCCGGTGGTCCCGGTACGTTACCGATAAACCCCGAAACTCTTCCGGTGACCAAAACAGGACTTCCCATATATAAATCTTTACCTCCGGACCATTCCGGAACTCCTCATGACGTCTGGGATCTCATCTGGGACTCCGAACAACATTCGGTAACCACATACAAACTTCCTATACAACCCTAGCGTCATCGAACCTTAAGTGTGTAGACCCTACGGGTTCGGGAGACATGCAGACATGACCGCGACGTTCTCCGGTCAATAACCAACAGCGGGATCTGGATACCCATGATGGCTCCCACATGTTCCACGATGATCTCATCGGATGAACCACGACGTCAAGGACTTAATCAATCCCGTATACAATTCCCTTTGTCTATCGGTACGATACTTGCCCGAGATTCGATCGTCGGTATCCCGATACCTTGTTCAATCTCGTTACCGGCAAGTCTCTTTACTCGTTCTGTAACACATCATCCCATGATCAACTCCTTGATCACATTGTGCACATTATGATGATGTCCTACCGAGTGGGCCCAGAGATACCTCTCCGCTTACACGGAGTGACAAATCCCAGTCTCGATTCGTGCCAACCCAACAGACACTTTCAGAGATACCCGTAGTGTACCTTTATAGTCACCCAGTTACGTTGTGACGTTTGGTACACCCAAAGCACTCCTACGGTATCCGGGAGTTGCACAATCTCATGGTCTAAGGAAATGATACTTGACATTAGAAAAGCTTCAGCATACGAACTACATGATCTTGTGCTAGGCTTAGGATTGGGTCTTGTCCATCACATCATTCTCCTAATGATGTGATCCCGCTATCAACGACATCCAATGTCCATGGTTAGGAAACCATAACCATCTATTGATCAATGAGCTAGTCAACTAGAGGCTCACTAGGGACATGGTGTTGTCTATGTATCCACACATGTATCTGAGTTTCCTATCAATACAATTATAGCATGGATAATAAACGATTATCATGAACAAGGAAATATAATAATAATTAATTTATTATTGCCTCTAGGGCATATTTCCAACAGTCTCCCACTTGCACTAGAGTCAATAATCTAGTTCACATCGCCATGTGATTAACACTCACAGCTCACATCGCCATGTGACTAACACCCAAAGAGTTCTGGGTTTGATCATGTTGCTTGTGAGAGAGGTTTTAGTCAACGGGTCTGAACCTTTCAGATCCGTGTGTGCTTCACAAATCTCTATGTCATCTCCTAGATGCAGCTACCACGTTCTATTTGGAGCTTATTCCAAATAACTGTTCTACTATACGAATCCAGTTTACTACTCAGAATAATCTGGATTAGTGTCAAAGTTTGCATCGGCGTAACCCTTTACGACGAACTCTTTTACCACCTCCATAAACGAGAAAATTCCTTAGTCCACTAGTTACTAAGGATAACTTTGACCACTGTCCTGTGATCCGTTCTTGGATCACTCTTGTACCCCTTGACTGACTCATGGCAAGGCACACTTTAGGTGCGGCACACAGCATAGCATACTGTAGAGCCTATGTCTTAAGCATAGGGGACGACCTTCGTCCTTTCTCTCTATTCTGTCGTGGTTGAGCTTTAAGTCTTAACTTCATACCTTACAACTCAGGCAAGAACTCCTTCTTTGACTGATCCATCTTGAACAACTTCAAGATCATGTCAAGGTATGTGCTCATTTGAAAGTACCATTAAGCGTTTTGATCTATCCTTATAGATCTTGATGCTCAATGCTCAAGTAGCTTAATCCAGGTTTTCCATTGAAAACACTTTCCAAATAACCCTATATGCTTTCCAGAAATTCTACGTCATTTCCGATCAACAATATGTTAAAACATATACTCATCAGAAATTCTATAGTGCTCCCACTCACTTCTTTGGAAATACAAGTTTCTCATAAACTTTGTATAAACCCAAAATCTTTGATCATCTCATCAAAGTGTACATTCCAACTCCGAGATGCTCACTCCAGTCCTCAGAAGGATTGCTGGAGCTTTGCATCCTTATTAGCATCTTTTCAGGATTGACAAAACCTTCCGGTTGTATCACATACAACCTTTCCTCAAAAATCGTCAAGGAAACAATGTTTTGACATCCTATCTGCAAGATTTCATAAATGATGCAGCAATTGCTAATATAATTCCAACAGACCTTTAGCATCGCTACGGGTGAGAAAGTCTCATCATAGTCAACTCCTTGAACTTGTCGAAAAACATCTTAACGACAAGTCGAGCTTTCTTAATGGTGACATTTACCATCATTGTCCGTCTTCCTTTTAAAATCCATCTACACTCAACAGCCTTACGACCATCAAGTAGTTCTTCCAAAGTCTACACTTTGTTTTCATACATGGATCCTCTCTCGGATTATATGGCCTGAAGCCATTTATCGGAATCCAGGCCCAGCATCGCTTCTCCATAGCTTGTAGGTTCATTGTTGTCTAGCAACATGACTTCCAAGACAGGATTACGTACCACTCTGAAGTAGTACGCATCCTTGTCATCCTACGAGGTTTGGTAGTGACTTGATCTGAAGTTTCATGATCACTATCATAAGCTTCCACTTCAATTGGTGTAGGTGCCACAGGAACAACTCTTTGTGCCCTGCTATACACTTGGTTGAAGTGACGGTTCAATAACCTCATCAAGTCTCCACCATCCTCCCACTCAATTCTTTCGAGAGAAACTTTTCCTCGAGAAAGGACCCGATTCTAGAAGCAATCCCTTATTGCTTTCGGATCTGAGACAGGAGGTATACCCAACTGTTTTGGGTGTCCTATGAAGATGCATTTATCCGCTTTGGGTTCGAGCTTATTGGCCTGAAACTTTTCACATAAGCGTCGCAGCCCCAAACTTTTAAGAAATGACAGCTTAGGTTTCTCTAAACCATAGTTCATACGGTGTCATATCATCGGAATTACGTGGTGCCCTATTTAAAGTGAATGTGGTTGTCTCTAATGCCTAACCCATAAACTATTGTGGTAATTTGATAAGAGACATCATGGTATGCATCATATCCAATAGGGTGCAGTTATGATGTTCGGACACACCATCACACTATGGTGTTCCAGGCTGTATCAGTTGTGAAACAATTTCCACAATGTCTTAATTCTGTGCCAAACTCGTAATTCAGATATTCATCTCTATGATCATATCATAGATATTTTATCCTCTTGTCACGACGATCTTTCAACTTCACCCTGAAATTACTTGAACCTTTCAATAATTCAGACTCGTGATTCATCAAGTAAATATACTCAACATCTACTCAAATCATCTGTGAAGTAAAAACATAACGATATCCACTACATGCCTCAGCACTCATTGGACTGCACACATCAAAATGTATTTCTTCCAACAAGTTGCTTTCTAGTTCCATTTTACTGAAAACGAGGCTTTCAGTCATCTTGCCCATGTGGTATGATTTGCATGTCTCAAGTGATTCAAAATCAAGTGAGTCCAAACGATCCATCTGTATAGAGTTTCTTCATGCATATCTACCAATAGACATGGTTCGCATGTCTCAAACTTTTCAAAAACGAGTGAGCCCAAAGATCCATCAACATGGAGCTTCTTCATGTGTTTTATACCGATATGACTTACGTGGCAGTGCCACAAGTAGGTGGTACTGTCATTACTATCTTTTGGCATGAACATGTGTATCACTACGATCGAGATTCAATAAACCATTCAATTTAGGTGTAAGACCATTGAAGATATTATTCAAATAAACAGAGTAACCATTATTCTCCTTAAAGAATAACCGTATTGCGGTAGACATAATCCAATCATTTCTATGCTCAACGCAAACACCAATCTCAATGGTAGAGGGAGCGTGCGATGCTTGATCATATCAACATTGGAAATACTTCCAACACATATCGTCAGCTCACCTTTAGCTAGTCCTCGTTTATTCCGTGGCTTTTATTTCGAGTTACTAACACTTAGCAACCGAACCGGTATCTAATACCCTGGTGCTACTAGGAGTACTAGTAAAGTACAAATCAACACAATGTATATCCAATATACTTCTATCGACCTTGCCAGCCTTCTAATCTACCAAGTATCTAGGGTAATTCTGCTCCAGTGGTTGTTCCCCTTATTACAGAAGCACTTAGTCTCGGGTTTGGGTTCAACCTTGGGTTTCTTCACTAGAGCAGCAGCTGAATTGCCGTTTCACGAAGTATCCCTTCTTGCCCTTGCCCTTCTTGAAACTAGCGGTTTCACAAACCATCAACAATTGATGCTCCTTCTTGATTTCTACTATCGCGAATATCTCAAGGATCATCATATATGTCCCTGATATATTATAGTTCATCACGAAGCTCTAGCAGCTTGGTGGTAATGACTTCGGAGAAACATCACTATCTCATCTGGAAGATCAACTCCCACTTGATTCAAGCGATTGTTGTACTCAGACAATCTGAGCACAAGGTCAACAATTGAGCTTTTCTCCCTTAGTATGTAGGCTACAAGAACCGTCGGAGGTCTTATACCTCTTGATGTGGGCACGAGCCTGAAATCCCAATTTCAGCCCTCAAAACATCTCATATGTTTCGCGACGTTTCAAAATGTCTTTGGTGCCTCAACTCTAAACCGTTTAACTGAACTATCGTGTAGTTATCAAAACGTGTATGTCAGATGTTCGCAACATCCACAGATGACGTTCGAGGTTCAGCACACTGAGCGGTGCATTAAGGACATAAGCCTTCTATGAAGCAATGAGGACAATCCTCAGTTTACCGACCTAGTCCGCATAATTGCTACTATCAACTTTCAACTAATTTTTCTCTAGGAACATATCTAAACAGTAGAACTAAAGCGCGAGCTACGACATAATTTGCAAAATCCTTTTGACTATGTTCAGGATAATTAAGTTCATCTTATGAACTCCCACTTAGATAGACATCCCTCTATTCATCTAAGTGATTACATGATCCGAGTCAACTAGGCCGTGTCCGATCATCACGTGAGATGGACTAGCCAACGTCGGTGAACATCTTCATGTTGATCATATCTTCTATACGACTCATGCTCGACCTTTCGGTCTTCTGTGTTCCGAGGCCATGTCTGTACATGCTAGGCTCGTCAAGTTAACCCTAAGTGTTTTGCATGTGTTCCGAGGCCATGTCTGTACATGCTAGGCTCGTCAACACCCGTTGTATGTGAACGTAAGGATCCATCACACCCGATCATCACGGCGTGCTTAGAAACGACGAACTTTAGGAACGGTGCACAGTTAGGGGAGAACACTTCTTGAAATTGTTATGAGGGATCATCTTATTTACTACCGTCGTTCTAAGCAAATAAGATGTATAAACATGATAAACATCACATGCAATCAAATAGTGACATGATATGGCCAATATCATATTGCTCCTTTTGATCTCCATCTTCGGGGCTCCATAATCATCATGGTCACCAGCATGACACCATGATCTCCATCATCATGATCTCCATCATCGTGTCTTCTTGAAGTTGTCACGTCATCTATTACTTCTACTACTACAGCTAACGGTTAGCAATAAATTAAAGTAATTACATGACGTTTATGTTGACACGCAGGTCATGAATAAATAAAGACAACTCCTATGGCTCCTGCCGGTTGTCATACTCATCGACATGCAAGTCGTGATTCCTATTACAAGAACATGATCAATCTCATACATCACATATATCATTCATCACATCCTTTTGGCCATATCACATCACATAGCATACCCTGCAAAAACAAGTTAGACGTCCTCTAATTGTTGTTGCATGTTTTACGTGGCTGCTATGGGTTTCTAGCAAGAACGTTTCTTACCTATGCAAAGACCACAACGTGATATGCCAATTGCTATTTACCCTTCATAAGGACCCTGTTCATCGAATCCGATCCGACTAAAGTGGGAGAGACAGACACCCGCCAGCCACCTTATGCAACTAGTGCATGTTTGTCGGTGGAACCGGTCTCACGTAAGAGTACGTGTAAGGTTGGTTCGGGCCGCTTCATCCCACGATGCCGCCGAATCAAGATAAGACTAGTAACAGCAAGCATATTGAACAAAATCAACGCCCACAACTACTTTGTGTTCTACTCGTGCATAGAATCTACGCAATAGAACTAGCTCATGATGCCACTGTTGGGGAACGTAGCAGAAATTCAAAAAATTTCCTACGTGTGACCAAGATCTATCTATGGAGAGACCAGCAACGAGGGGAAGGAGAGTGCATCTACATACCCTTGTAGATCGCTATGCGGAAGCGTTCAAGAGAACGGGGTTGATGGAGTCGTACTCGTCGTGATTCAAATCACCAATGACCAAGTGCCGAACGCACGGCACCTCCGCGTTCAACACACGTACAGCCCGACGACGTCTCCCATGCCTTGATCCAGCAAGGAGAGAGGGAGAGGTTGAGGAAGACTCCATCCAGCAGAAGCACAACGGCATGGTGGTGATGGAGGAGCGTGGCAATCCTGCAGGGCTTCGCCAAGCACCACAGAAGAGGAGGGAGAGAGAGATGCAGGGCTGCACCAACGAGAGATCGAATCGTGTGTGTTATGGGGCAGCCCTTGGCCTCATATATATAGGGGAAGGGGAGGAGGCTGCGCCCCCTCTAGGGTTCCCACCCCTAGGGGGGGGCGGCAGCCCTAGATGGCAAAGGGGGTGGCGGCCAAGAGGGGAGAGGGGAGGGAGGCGCAGCTAGATGGGCCCTAAGGCCCATCCCCTTTAGGGTTTGCCCCCTTCCCACCTCTTAGGCGCCATGGGCCCTTGTGGGAGGCGCACCAGCCCACTAAGGGGCTGGTCCCTCACCACTCTTGGCCCATGCAAGCCTCCGGGGTTGGTGGCCCCACTTGGTGGACCCCCGGGACCCTCCCGATGGTCCCGGTACGTTACCGGTAAATCCCGAAACTCTTCCGGTGACCAAAACAGGACTTCCCATATTAAATCTTTACCTCCGGACCATTCCGGAACTCCTCGTGACGTCCGGGATCTCATCCGGGACTCCGAACAACATTCGGTAACCACATACAAACTTCCTTTATAACCCTAGCGTCATCGAACCTTAAGTGTGTAGACCCTACGGGTTCGGGAGACATGCAGACATGACCGAGACGTTCTCCGGTCAATAACCAACAGCGGGATCTGGATACCCATGTTGGCTCCCACATGTTCCACGATGATCTCATCGGATGAACCACGATGTCAAGGACTTAATCAATCCCGTATACAATTCCCTTTGTCTATCGGTACGATACTTGCCCGAGATTCGATCATCGGTATCCCGATACCTTGTTCAATCTCGTTACTGGCAAGTCTCTTTACTCGTTCCGTAACACATCATCCCGTGATCAACTCCTTGATCCACATTGTGCACATTATGATGATGTCCTACCGAGTGGGCCCAGAGATACCTCTCCGCTTACACGGAGTGACAAATCCCAGTCTCGATTCGTGCCAACCCAACAGACACTTTCGGAGATACCCGTAGTGTACCTTTATAGTCACCCAGTTACGTTGTGACGTTTGGTACACCCAAAGCACTCCTACGGTATCCGGGAGTTGCACAATCTCATGGTCTAAGGAAATGATACTTGACATTAGAAAAGCTTCAGCATACGAACTACATGATCTTGTGCTAGGCTTAGGATTGGGTCTTGTCCATCACATCATTCTCCTAATGATGTGATCCCGCTATCAACGACATCCAATGTCCATGGTTAGGAAACCATAACCAGCTATTGATCAACGAGCTAGTCAACTAGAGGCTCACTAGGGACATGGTGTTGTCTATGTATCCACACATGTATCTGAGTTTCGTATCAATACAATTATAGCATGGATAATAAACGATTATCATGAACAAGGAAATATAATAATAATCAATTTATTATTGCCTCTAGGGCATATTTCCAACACAAAATCCTTGGTAGCTAAGGCCTTTCTTCATGGCTTCTATTGGTTGACGGCTCATGCTGATGCTGAGGATTTGGTAAAGAGGTGTGACGGTTGTTAGAAGTTTGCACGCCGCGCTCATGTTTCGGCTCAAGAGTTAAGGATGATTGCGATCACTTGGCCATTTGCAACTTGGGGGATGGATATGGTTGGGCCCTCTAGGAGGTCCAAGGACAAGAAGACCCACCTACTGGTGGCGGTTAATAAATTCACCTAGTGGGTAGAGGCAGAGCCAGTTAGTAAGTGTGATGCTGCCACGGTGGTTCAATTCATCAAAAAGGTGATCTTCCGTTTTGGTTTTCCACACAACATCATAACTGATAGTGGTACTAATCTATCCAAGGGTGCCATGGAAGAATTTTGTCAACGTGAGCACATCCGGCTTGACGTATCATCAGTGGCTCACCCCCAGTCTAATGGTCAAGCAGAGAGAGCCAATCAAGAGATTTTGAGAGGCATCAAGCCCCGGCTTATGGTTCCTTTAAAGCGGACGCCAGGTTGTTGGGTGGAGGAGTTACCTTCCGTGTTATGGAGTATCAACACCACACCGAACAGATCTACGGGTTACACGCCTTTTTTCATGGTTTACGGAGCAGAGGCGGTTCTCCCTAGTGACATCCATCATGACTCGCCCCGTGTGGCGGCTTATGTTGAAGCTGATAATGAGAAAGCACGTCAGGATTCACTGTACCTATTAGATGAGGAGCGTGATATTGCAGCGGCTCGTTCAGCGATTTACCAGCCAGACCTGCAACGTTATGACAGCCGCCGGGTTAAAACCAGAACTTTTCAAGAAGGTGATTTTGTGCTCCGGCTCATCCAGGATCAGACTAATATGCACAAGTTGTCCCCACCTTGGGAAGGACCTGTTGTGGTAAACAAAATCTGCACAACGGATCATACTACCTAATCGATGTTCGAGAGCACAAAGACTCACGTAAATCGGAGGAGGAGACCAATGGCCGTGCAAATAGCTCATCTTCGGCCTTACTATACTTGAGCCACAAGCTCTTCCTATGTACATAATTATGACAATGTATATATTATGATCAATATAATAAACCGGAGCCTCAGCTAAAGCGGGGTCTCTGTTGTTTTTATTACATCATGTGTGCTTACATGGGGGCTTCTGTTTATAAAGCGGAGTTCTATTGATCCGGCTTATAAAGCCACACCTATAAAAGGAAATCACTAGGGGTCTTGCTCATATTCAAACCATAGCTACACCTCTTGATCGGCTTAAGGCCAAAAGGAAATCACTAGGGGGCTTGGTCGTATTCGAACCATAGCTACACCTCTTGATCGGCTTAAGGCCAAAAGGAAATCATGTGGGGCCAAAGAGAGTGTTGCAACAACACAACTCAAACATAGGAACCCACCGAGCACAGCTCAAATGTTGCTTGGGGGCTCTTTGCTTCTCAAAGAACAAAGAGCTTGCACCCTTGCAATAGGCTATCAAGCCAGGCTTGGAAGCCAGGTGTATTCACCTAAAACCCCGGACTATCCTGCCTTTTTAAGTAAGTCACTCTGTCCAGGTAAACCTGGTATGACCCGCCGAACGTTTGACAAGTCAATCTCATAGACCCTGAACTTGTCAAAGTTAAAACGACGATTGGTTAAAGATTGAGGTCCATCTTAAAAGGCTTTGAAAAATGGTTTAACTCAGTGGCCTGGCAGCCCATGAAAAGCCTTGATTTAGGGCCTGGCAGCCCATGAAAAGCCTTGCATATTCTTTTTATGTTTTTTGCCAAGTTTTTTCTCCTTTGGTGAGATTTATAGTATTTTATGAGAAACCGGCGTTTATTGACCCGGGTTGGCTTTCAACAATAAAGTTGTACGTACATGATCAGTTATAATCCGGTGTTTATTGACCCCGTCTGGTTTCGACTACAAGTCACCGGCATTATATATGGTTACACCGGTGTTTACTATAACCCGGTATGGTTTTATCATAAACCAGCAAAACAGGGAAGGAGTTATCAATACTCAAGGTTGGGGTTATCACCCTAATATACAAAAGTTGGTCAACCAACAGAGTGATTCAATATCACAGGTATCATCTCTTTCATCTTTGATTATTTTCAAAGTACAGCCTTGGTTATAAACCCCGGCTATATATTTGGGGGCATTATGACCCGTCCAGCGGTAAACCGCCAGGACAGTTTCAAATTTCTTATATGCAGGAACAATTTGCATAACACTGCTACAGATTATGAACATAGTATATCCTGAAGCAGGCTGGATTAATAGTCTCAGGCAACATAAATATGCACGATGGCATAGTAGACCAATTATTTTGAACTAGCCTATTACAAGGCGCTTTAAGGCCCCAAAAGAATAATTGTTTTCAGCAAGTGTGGCAGTGTGCAGAAGGGTAAACCGGCCTCCGGATCATGACTCATCACCAGGCTGACTTGAAGGTTGTGGGTCGTCTTGCGCTGGTGCATCCTCCTCCTCTCTACCCAGTGGCTGGAAATCAATGGTTGCCTAATCGATTCCAGTTAAAGCTTGGAACACAGCTTCATCACTTATAATATTGGAGGGGTCAACATCAGGGGCATAGGTGTGCTTACGAATTGGCGGAGTAAGGTCTTCTACATCATGTGTTGGCGCAGGATATCTTTTCTGATCAGAATCATAAACTAGCTGATAGTGAGAGAGATCCGTTTCATCAGCCAATTTTCTTGCTATGGGGCACATTTCCCTTGTCAACCTTTGAAGATCGTCGTTGTTAAATTCTAAACCGTCCTCCTTTACGCCAGGGTAGCCGCTGCCTATATCCGATGGTTCACGATCTGGTATCCATGCCTTCACCCGGATTAATGCAGTCAGTGCACCTGACCTTGCAGCTGATCTTTTTAGTTCGTCCAACCGGGCGGGAAGCATTGACAGCTTCTCAATTGTTTCCTTTATCAAGGTTGGAGGCGGTTTGTTATGCGCAGCGGTGCAAATGGCCCATTGGGCTCCGGAAAATAACTGCTCTATCAGCATATAGGCAGCCTTCAGCTTCATCTACATGTCAGAGCCCAGATGGGTAATGCGAGTCCCTGTGTCATTGCAAGCATCAGTAAACCGGTAACTGATGAGATAAAATATATTGAAAAAACTTCAGATGACGATACTTACCAAACACAACAGAGGTCATTGCGTTTATTTACCGCTTTAAGCCGGTCAGTTCTTCGACCACCGGTTTAAGGGCTGCTTCTGCGTCTTCAGCTCTCTTTTGTAATCCGGTTTTCTTTGTGCCCCAATCCGCCTGTTCCTTATTAAAAGCTTCTTTTAGCTTCTCCATGGCTGCTAAGGCACTGGTCAATTCCTCTTTGGCTTTGGAGGTTTCCGCTTGCTGAGATTTGATGTTTTCTTGAAGATCAACGGTTTGGGCTTCCTTTTTGCTCATCTCAGCCTATACGAGAAGGACATATTATGAGGTGGAGTGAATATTCGAAGTACCAAGCACATAACAAGTTATACACTTGACACTTGGGGGCTAATGCCTATTTGTTTGATTATCAGAAATTTTTTACAAGTCCCAAGCACAATACAAGTATTATTCTTAACACTTGGGGGCTAATGTACGTTTGCTCAAAGTAACATTGGTTAAAGTCCCGGTTTAGCTTGGAAAGATAAACCGGCCCTTGGGGGCTACACAGGTGAAAGTTACAGGATTACAATGTGAAAGTATCGGTTCATCTTAAAAGGATCGCCCAACCCTTGGAGGATAAGCATGCAGAGTTGAGATATTGCAAAGTCCTGGTTTAGATTGGCACCATAAAGCGGCCCTTGGGGATACTGGAGTTGGTACTTGAAATTGGACATAAGAGAGAAAAGGTTATGTAGTTACCTCATAACGCTCCTTCGTCGGATTCACTAAATCGGCTTCATAGTCACGGTTTGTGTACAGACAGTTTAAAAAACCAGAATGAAGTTCTTGGGCGTTGAGGTGGGCGTAACTTGACAAGTCAGTGCTCCATTTGCCTTTGCCCATAGCAGAAAGTTCCTCCTTGGCACTATGCTTTGATAACGCAACAGGATTGCTAGGGGTGGTGTGGCCAATGCCAGTAATTATAATATCATCTTCCTTGTCACCAGCAGCTTTTACGGGAGTTGACGGTTTATCAACGGCCTTAGCTAGACTTGACGGTTTATCATCAGTTCGGATCGGGCTTGCCGGTTTATCATCATGGCCTATTGCGTCAACTTCTACTTGTTTAGCAAAATCATGGTCTTGAGGGGGTGGATCATCAAACATGGCGTCAACATTAGTTCCTTCCAGTTCTAGAGTTCTCTCCGGTTCAACAACCACATGGTCATCAGACGGTTTATTCACCCGAGCTTTCTTGCTGGGTCTGGCCTTGTCCCTGAAAGGAAGAGATATAAAGGTCAGTATAACATGCAAGTATGAAGTGTCAAAAGATTTAGTTTAAAGTATTTACCCAGGAACAGTCTTAAGAGGAGGGAGCTGTGTGGTCGTTGACTCGCCAGATGATGAATGAGGTGTTCCCTGATAATTGAAATCAGGCGGATTAAGGGGTTGTCGGAAATAACCTGCCTTGGGATAAGAAGGATCGGAAGTGGGTGAGACCTCATATTGACGCTTCCGAACTGGAGTGTTTGGTAAACCGGCTGAAGTGACTACTTGGTCACTGTGCCGGTTTGTGCGGCGAGCTTCGTGTTGCTGCTTCTTCAAAAGAAAGTGTGGGTCCAAGTGAGCTAGGGGGTGAGAAAGTCTTACTTTTCGGATTGCTTGACGGATTTTTTGTGTTGGCAGAGGGTCTGAACCGGAGGAAAGGATAATTACCTCTACGTCATCGGCTTGGCTGCCTTTAGCGTCATCCTGATAATAATCATTGTCAATGAGGTGTATGAAAAAAGAACCAAGAGAGTCAAGTTCTACCTCTACGTCCGGATCATCAAGGTCGTCATCAAGGTTTAACCCGATGGGTTCAGTTGCCTTTTTCCTGGCAGGTCTTTTAACAACCTTCGTCTTTGGTTGAGGGGTCTTGGCCGGCTTATCCCGCGGCTTCTTCCAGAATGGGTCGTCACCCTGTTAAAAGATTGACAGAGGATATAAAAGATTGCATAGTTAAGAATATCAAGTACAAAGCAGGAGTGAGGCAATTCTTATAGCTGGCGGTTTATTCAATGTATAGAAGGGACTTAACCCGGTCCTACTGCAGACAGCTTTCGATTCATTCAGCATCTTCCTAATAGACTCAGTAACTTCAGCCTCTGTTAGCTGAATATCAATATGATGTTGAGGGTCTTTTGAGTCCCCTGTGTACTCACACACTAAACCGGGGTGACGGCTTAACGGTAAAATACTCCAAGATATCCAGCAATGAACAAAGTCCACTCCTGTCAGACCGTTAGCCATGAAAGCTCTGAGCTTGGCGAGTTGTGGTGCGTATGTGGCCTATTTCTTGGCAGTCAGCCACTGCGGAAATGGGTGTGTGTTGGTAAGCTGGTGAGCATGATAACCCGGCAGGGTGTTCTCATCTTTAGGAGAAGTATCCTTACAGTAGAACCAAGTCTGGTTCCAATCCTTAGGATGACTGTGAAGTTTGGCGTGCGGGAAGCTGACATCCTTCCTTTTCTGAATAGAGACGCCGCCAAGTTCAGTGTTGGGCCCGTCTATGAATTCAGTACGATGGTTCAAATAGAAAAATTCCCGGAACAATTCAACAGTTGGCTCTTCTTGTAGATAGGCTTCACAAAACACTTGAAAGTCACAAATATTGTACATAGAGTTGGGTCCAATATCTTGAGGGTGGATCTGGAAGCTGGCAAGCACATCACGGAAAAACTTGGATCCAGGAGGTTTAAAACCACGATTCATGTGATCAACAAATACCACTACCTCGCCATCCTTGGGGGTAGGAGGATTTTCTGGACCGGGAACTCGCCAGTGGATTTCGCTTTGTGTTGGTAAAGCGCTAGTTCTAACGCATCTGTCTAGTTGCTCTTCAGTAACCCGGGAAGGGACCTAGTTACAGGCATAAAATTGTTTGGCCATTTCAGATGAAAAGCTGGAAAAAGATCAAATGCCGGTTTAAGGTTCATGACAGACAAGCGTAAAGCGTAGCAGATTAAGGGAAAGGTATTCAAGCATGCAAGATTGTTAAACCGGAGGTGGATGCAATTATAAATGGTAAAGCGATTGGCGGTTTACGAGGGGACTAATGGCATATGGTAGATTATTTTCTAAAGGATAAACCGCCTACACAGACAATGAAAGTATAGATCTGAAGCAAAAAACGACTAAGTGAGGAAAAACAAGATTCACAGGTTCACATTGGAATTTTGGATCTAGCACATGTTAGGAAAAGGAAAATAAGTCTAGACCTAATAAACTAGTACAGAGGAGTTCATCAGTTCTAAGGAGGCCTTTGTACAAGAAAAGGGGATCTACTAGCATCTGAAATGTATACGAAATAGCTACCACGTGAGTTCCCTACTTCTTTTAGATCAAAAGAAGATGCAGTGGAGAAACTACGAAGAATCCGTAAGGAACAACGAAGAACACAGAAGAACTTGCAAACCCTAGCGGATCTACAGAGGAAAGGAAGAACAACATACTGAAGCTGTGAAACAGCGGAGAGGCGTTGCAGGTTTCTGGTACGGTCAGGGTGATGGAGCGGCCGGAGTTGAGGCAGAAGCGAAGGTCGACGACGGCGGCGGCGCTTGAGTGCTGAGGCGACGCGAGATAGAAGAGAGATGAAGAGGCAACAGGAGGAAAGGAAAGGGACCCTCCGCACTATTTATAAGATAAAGATATAGGCAACAGGCGCGGAAATCGAGGAGCCCAAAAAATGGATATGCAGCAAAGTTGTTGCCTCGATTGTTGGAGGATCATTAATGAAGGGTATCTTCGGTTTTAATGAACAAGTGACGTCATGGCGGTTTATTACGAACCTGGAAGATGACGTCATGGCGGTTTACAAGATCTACGCGAAGGTGCAGAAGGAGGATTTTTTCTACGTGTTGAAGATTGACATGAACGAGTTCAAATCAATCTGGGGCCTAATGTTGGGGATATTACTATTAAGTATAAACTGGCCATGAGGGGCCGGGTTATGTCCACAAGGAGTTAGTCATGTTTGAATCCCATGAAGACAAGAGGTATGGCACTTTACAGAGGAGATCTAACATGAAGGCCCGTGGCCCAAAGGCAGATTAGAGCCCGTAGGCATAAACCGCCATATGATATGAAACTTATGTTGTAAGGCAAGGAAAGGTAGAAACCGAGCCGGGCACGTTTATGAGCCGGCCTCGGGATTCTGTAAACCATCGGGCGTTAACCTGTGTATATAAAGGGACGACCTGGCAACGGTTTACGGACAGACAACAAACAATAACTCAAGAGCCAGGCAAAGCGGACTCGCTCCCTGGTCATCGAAACCCTAGCAATTCCATCACAACTGGACGTAGGCTTTTACCTTCATCGTAAGGGGCTGAACTAGTATAAGCCCTTGCGTCCCTTTTCTGCTTTAACCCCTTTAAGCTAACCCGTTGCGATGGCTCCACGACTAAGTCCTTTCACTAGGACATCTGTTGTGACAATTCCACGACACTATTGATGAGAAGAAATTTGCTTATGTGGAGAGTAATAAGTTTTCTAGGCTTTTGTGTCATGAAAAGAATGCTTTATGTGGCAGATATATTGTTGATTTTCTTCATGATGCTACTGAAAATTATTATGAGAGAGGAACATATGCTTTTACATATTGCAAAAATATCAAGTTTCCCCTCTTTGTGTTGAAAATCTTGAAGTTATGCTTGTTTTGCCTTCCTGTGCTAGTTGATTCTTGCTCCCATAAGTTGTTTTCTCACAAAATCCCTATGCATAGGATGTGGGTTAGACTTAAATTTGCTAATCATATGCTTCATGATGCTCTTGTCATGTTTCAATTCTTATCTTTTTATGCGAGCATCATTGCAATCACCATGCCTAGCTAAAAGGCATTAAAGAAAAGCGCTTGTTGGGAGACAACCCAACACTTTTACCTAATGTTTTTGTGTGTTCTCATGATTAGGCTACTTAGTAATCATGTTTTATTGCTTTTGTTTCAATTAGGTGCCAAGTAAGACCTTTGGGATGGCTTACGGTGATAGTTGATTTGATCATGCTGAAAAACAGAAACTTTTGCGCTCGGGAAAAGAATTCTCACTTTTAACAGAGGAGTGATAAAATGCTGATTCTTTTTTAAGAAGATTAACAGACAAATTACCCAGGTTTTCCTATTTGTTCAGAATTTTTGGAGTAGCAGAAGTATGGTTGGAGTACAGATTACTACAGACTGTTCTGTTTTTGACAGATTCTGTTTTCAATGCATAGTTTGCTTTTTTTCTAATTTGTTTTGATTATAATGCTCAATATAAATTGTAGAAATGACATGCTACAGTAATCATTATGTGTAAACAATTATGAATCTTGTCTTTGACAGTACCAAAAGTGAAATGGTTTGCTCTTTATCATACTAACCTATCTCACAAAGTTCTATTAAGTTTTGTGTGATTGAAGTTTTCAAGTTTTGGGTGAGATGCCGATATGGGGAGAATAAGGAGTGAAAAGACCCTAAGCTTGTGGATTCCAAAGTCACCCCATGGTAATATTCAATGAAGATCTAAGCAATTAAGCTTGGGGATGCCCCTGAAGGCATCCCCTCTTTCGTCTTCAACATTATCGGTAACCTCAATTGGAGCTATGTCTTCATTCGTCACATGATATGAGTTTTACTTGGAGAGTTATTTTATTTTGTTAGGATTTTCTCTTTGTTATTTAGAATAATGTTTTGCATCTTTTATTTCAATAAAAGTGGCAATGATAGCCTTTGTCATGCTTATTTTGCAAGTATATTGTTGCTGTTTGAAAACAGAAAGTTTACCGCTGTTGGAAAAATTCCCTAGAAAAGTAAGAATGTGATAAAATGTTGAAACTTTTTGAAAAATGAGCTATGATAAATTTTCTACATTGTGGAAAATTTTCATAACTTTTGTAGTTGGGGAAGTATTGATACTCTTGCATTCTTTACAGACTATACTGTTTTGGTAGATTGTTGTTATGTTTGCATATGTTTGCTTGTTTAATGATACTATTTGATGATAGGAGTATTAAATATGCAGAGGAATTTAGAATGCAATGTTGAATAATAATTTTAGTGATTTTCTACAGTAGAGAATGATAAGGTTTTTGCATTGGTTTATACTAACTTATCTCACGAGTTCTTGTTGAGTTTTATGTGGATGAAGCTTTTGAGATTTAGAAAAACCGTCATATGAGAAGAATTAAGGAGACACAAAATCTCAAACTTGGGGATGCCCAAGGCACCCCAAGATAATATTTCAAGAAGTCTCAAGCATCTAAGCTTGGGGATGCCCCGATAGGCATCCCACCTTTTTTCTTCAACAATTGTCGGTTAGTATCGGTTGAGCCTAAGTTTTTGCTTCTTCACATGAGTTGTGCTATTCTTAGAATGTCATTTTATTTTCATTTTGCTTGATGTTTTAATAAAATACTTAGATCTAGAAGTTTTTAAATAAAATAGAGTCCTCAAATAGTTACCAGGGAGGCTAGGTAAGCGGCATTCACATTCCATCAACGAAGCTCTTTTCTATGGAATTGCTCTAGTACTTCACTTATATCTTTTTGAGCATGGTGTACTTTAGTATTTTTTGAATAAATTCTCTCTTAATTCACTTAAATTAATTTGAGAGAAAGAAATATTATGCTCATGATCTTCGCTTATATCTTTTGGGAGTAGCTTGTCATTTACTCTTGTGCTTCACTTATATCCTATGAGTAAATTTTTGAATAAATTGAATGTCATGAAGTTGAAATCATATCATGCCTAATGGTAGATTCACATTGGGTTTATAAAGTGAAATCTTTTGAGGCTTGACAATCACAATATTGGTCATACAAGCAATTCATGAATAATTAGTATAAGGAAGAGAAATTTCACATGCAAATACACTATATTGGAAATCTTTTGTGATTGTGAGCCCCCATCAAAATATTATATGCCAAAATTGTTGACGTTGGACAAGGAAGACAACATAATGGTTTATGTTTGTTCATACTCACATAGAAGTTATATTGTCATAGATCCTTCAACATGTGGTGTTTGCCCCCCATCTTTGCTAGCCAAAAATTCTGCACCAAGTAGAGATAATACTTGTGCATCCAAAAACCCTTAAACCCAAATCTTATTTTCAAAAGTCCACCATGCCTACCTAAGGATTGAATAAGATCCTTCAAGTAAGTTGTCGTTGGTGCAATAAGGCAGTAAAAAATGCTTCTAAAAGTGTTAGATCATTTAGTGTAAGAGAAAATTGAGCATTGTACGAACTTGTGATGGCAAAGAATAAAAGCCACATACTGCATAATAAAGGTTGCTATCATAAGGGGCAATATACCGTGACGTTCTTTTGCACTAAGGGGTTGAGCATACAAACAAATAAGCGCATGTCAACCTCTGCTTCCCTCTGCGAAGGGCCTATCTTTTACTTTTATGTATTTACTTTTACGCAAGAGTCAAAGTTTCTCTCTATTCCTGTTTACTTTTCTCCTTTGGAAAGCATCATGTGGCGAGGAAAGATCTAGCTACATATATCTAGTTGGATATGGGTAGCATGAGTTATTATTGTTGACATCACACTTGAGGTGAATATGTTGGGAGGCAAAACAATAAGCCCCTATATTTCTATGTGTCTAGTTGAAACGTTTTGCTTATGTGTATGCGGTGAGTGTTAGAAATCATAGAAGACTATATGATGGTTGAGTATGTGGAGCTCTTACTTAAACTCTGTTGAATAAGTTGAACTGCAATTGCTTGGTGACTGAGAACATAGGTTGTTGAGTTTCAAGAGTTCATTGTTTGAACCTTAACATGTGAATTGGTTGCTACTTTAACATGAGATGTTTTATAAGGAATTGCTGTTATGATGCTAGGGAAAGTGATTGAAATTATCATTGATCAAACTTATGCACTTTGCTAGCATTCACACTTCATAATTATTTCTTTTATCATTTACCTACTTGAGGACGAGTAGGAATTAAGCTTGGGGATGCTGATACGTCTCCAATGTATCTATTATTTATGAAGTATTCATGTTGTTATATTATCATTCTTGGATCTTTTACAATCATTTTATAGCAACTTTATATCATTTTTTGGGACTAACCTATTAACCTAGTGCCCAGTGCCAGTTGTTGTTTTTTGCTTGTCTTTTACATCGCAGAAAATCAATATCAAACCGAGTCCAAACACCACGAAACTTTTTGGAGAATTTTTATGGACCACAACACCCAGGATGGGCCAAAGCAGCACCTGGGGGGTGCCCCGAGGGGGCACAACCCTGAAGTGCACACCTGGGCCCCCAGGCGCGCCCAGGTGGATTGTGCCTACCTCGGTGGCCTCCCGCACCCCCTCTTTACCGTATAAATTATGAAATATTCCGAAAACCCTCGGGTTAACCTAGATCAGAAGTTCCGTCGCCACAGGCCTCTGTAGCCACTAAAAACCAATCTAGACTCCGTTCTGGCACCCTGCCGAAGGGGGGAATCATCTCCGATGGCCATCTTCATCATCCCAGCAGCCACCGTGATGAGGACGGAGTAGTCCACCCTCAGGGCTGAGGGTTTATACCAGTAGCTATGTGTTTAATCTGTTTCTCTCGTGTTCTTGAGATGTCACGATCTTGATGTATCGCGATCTTTGTTAATATAGTCGGATCATATGGTGTTTTCCCCTCTCTATCTTGTTGTGATGAATTGAGTTTTCCCTTTGAGATTTCGTTGTTATTAGATTGAATACTTTTCTGGATATGAGAACACTTGATATATGTCTTGCAATTGAATACTCGTGGTGACAATGGGGTATCATATTGATTCACTTGATATATGTTTTGGCACTCAACTCGCGGATTCCCGAGGTGACATTGGGGTGATCTATGCATAGGGGTTGATGCACGTTCTTGTCTTTGTTTCTCTGGTAGAAATCTCGGGGAACTCTTTGAAGTTCTTTGTGTTGGATTGAATATTATGAATCTGAATTTGCTTTGGTGTTATTTTGGTACGAACTCTTCATTAGATCGATCGGAAAGAATAGCTTCGTGTTATTTTAGTACGAACTCTAGGATAGATTGATCGGAAGAATAGCTTTGAGGTGGTTTCGTACCCTACAAACAATTCTGTCTTATGTTCTCCGCTAGATAGGAACTTTGGAGTGATTCTTCCTTGCACATTGAGGGACGGTTATATGATCCAACTATATTAGCACTATTGAGAGATTGCACTAGTGAAAGTACGGACCCTAGGCATCATTTTCAAGCATTACAATACCGTTTTTGTGCACGTTTACTATTTACTACCTTGTTTTTTTATTGAGATTATAAAAATATATTTCTACCATCAATATTACACTTTTATCACCATCTCTTCACCGAACTAGTGCACCTATACAATTTGCCATTGTATTAGGTGTGTTGGGGACACAAGAGATTTCTTATATTTAGTTGCAGGGTTGTTTGAGAGAGACCATCTTCATCCTACGCCTCTCACAGATTGATAAACCTTAGGTCATCCACTTGAGGTAAAATTGCTATTGTCCTACAAAACTCCGCGCTTGGAGGCCCAACACGAGTCTACAAGAATAAGGTTGCGTAGTAGACATCAGAACTCATTATTTATTTATATTGGTGTAATATCTATTGTATTCCAACTTTTCCATGGTTCATACCCCCTGATACTAGCCATAGATGCATCAAAATAAGCAAACAACACGCGAAAAACAGAATCTATCAAAAGCAGAATAGTTTGTAGAAATCTAGATATTTCGAATACTTTTGTAACTAAAAATCCTGAGAAATTAGGAAGTCCTAGGAAATTTGTCTGTCAATCTTCTGCAAAATGAATCAGTATTTTATCATGTTCCTCCTAAAAATTACAATTGTTTTTGTGATCGCAAAAGTTTCTGTTTTTCAGCAAGATCAAATCAACTATCACCATAGGCTATCCCAAAGGTCTTACTTGGCACAAACACTAATTAAAATACAAAACCACATCCAACCAGAGGCTAGATGAAATATTTATTGCAAAACATAACCTAAAAAGAAAAAACAAAAATAAATTGGGTTCCCTCCCAACAAGCGCTATTGTTCAAAGCCCCTAGCTAGGCATAAAAAAACTGAATAGATCTAAGTGTTGTCATCTTTGGCATGCAATCCATAAATGTCTCTTAGAGGGATGATCTTAGCGGGAGGAAAATACTTGGAAATAAAAGCATCTTTACACTTGTTCCATGAATCAATACTATTTTTAGGAAAAAATGAAAACCAAGTTTTAGCGCGATCCCTAAGCGAGAACAGAAATAGCTTCAATTTAACAAAACCATTATCCACATCTTTTTTTGCATATCACACAAATCAACGAAATTATTAAGATGGGATGCGGCTGATAATCCACAAGTATAGGGGATCACAACAGTTTTCGAGGGTAGAGTATTCAACCCAAATTTATAGATTTGACATAAGGGGAGCCAAAGAATATTTGAAGGTATTAGCAGTTGAGTTGTCATTTCAACCACACCTTGAGATTAATTATCTGCAACAAAGTAGTTTGATAGTTTTGATAGTAGTGACAGCAGCAATAGTAACAGTAACAGTGGTAGCAGTAATTTTGTAGCAAGTGTAACCGTGATGATAGTAGTAGTAACTTAGCAGAAACAATATGGAAAATTTCGTAGGCATTAGATCGATGAATTGTTGGATGATATTCATCTTGTGACAGTTATAACCTAGGGCAATACGGCACTAGCTCTAGTTCATCGATATAATGTAGGCATGTATTCCGTAAATAGTCATACGTGCTTTATTAAAAGAACTTGCATGAAATCTTTTGTCCTACCCTCCCGTGGCAGTGGGGTCCATATTGGAAACTATGGGATATTAAGGCCTCCTTTTAATAGAGAACCGGAACAAAGCATTAACACATAGTGAATACATGAACTCCTCAAACTACAGTCATCACCGAGAGTGGGCCCGGTTGTTGTCACTCCGGGGTTGTCGGGTCATAACACGTAGTAGGTGACTATAACTTGCAAGATCGGATCTAGAACATGGATATAATGGTGATAACATAAATGGTTCAGATCTAATATCATGGCACCCGGGCCCAAAGTGACAAGCATTAAGCATGGCAAAGTCATAGCAACATCAATCTAAGCACATAGTGGATACTAGGGATCAGACCCTAACAAAACTAACTGGATTACATGGTGAATCTCATCCAACTCCTCACCGACCAGCGAGCCTACGAAGAAATTACTCACTCCCGGTGGGGAGCATCATGGAATTGGAGATGGAGAAGCGTTGGTGATGACGAAGAACGAAGATCCCCCTCTACGGAGCCCCAAACAGACTCCAGATCTGCCCTCTCGAGGAAGAACGTGGCTTGGCGGTGGCTCTGTCTCGTGGATCATGATAATTCTTTTTCCCTGATTTTTTTCTTCGAAAATAGGAATTTGTAGTGTCAGGGTTGAGGTCTGCGGGGCCACCAGAGGGGTACAACCCACCTGGGCGTGCCAGGAGAGGGGGCGCGCCCTGGTGGGTTGTGCCCACCCAGGTGCCCCTCTCCGGCAAGTCTTGGCTCTAGAAATTCTTATTATTGATATAAAAAATTCTCACAAAGTTTCGTTCCATTCTGAGAACTTTTATTTCTGCACAAAAACAACGCCATGGTAGTTCTGCTGAAAATGGCGTCAGTCTGGGGTTAGTTTCATTCAAATCATGCAAATAAGAGTCCAAAACAAGAGGAAAAGTGTGAGAAAAAGTAGATACATTCGAGATGTATCAACTCCCCCAAGCTTAAACCTTTGCTTGTCCTCAAGCAATTCAGTTGATAAACTGAAAGTGAGACAGAAAAACTTTTACGAACTCTTTTGCTCTTGTTTGCGTAAATAAGCTTAAACAGCACCCAGGTTTTCAGCCAGCATTATAACTAACCATGTCAACAATAACTCTTAAAGATTATAATGATTCGTATCAATGACATAATCAGCTAGCAAGCAATAATAAGATATCTCAAACGACAACACGTTGTCAAAACAACCATGATATAATACGACAATAGTGGTATCTCGCTAGCCCTTTCTAAGACCGCAAAACATAAATGCAGAGCACCTCCAAAGTTCAAGCAGCGACTAAACATTGTAATTCATGGTAGAAAAGATCCAGTCATGATGCACCAAACATTAGCTACACACAATGCATAAATCATGACAGTTGTGCTCTACTTAGTTTCTGGCGCTTGTTTTAGAGGGTGATGACACAACATAAAAGTAAATAGATAGTCCCTTCGTAGAGGGAAGCAGTGATTTGCAGAGGTGCCAGAGCTCAAATTTTAAAACATAGGTAAATGATTATTTTGGACATGCACCCTTCTCATTTACTTCACGACCATCAGTTATCAACATCTTCCATGCTAAGCACGCTAGTGGCGGTTCCCAAGCGATAAAAGTAAAGGTTTACTCACCCTCCACCATCAATCACAATCCACGTCTTGTCTGAAACAACGGGTGCCTTCCATACCAACATCAGTCCCAGGGGAGTTTTGTTTAATTATTTGCATTTTTGTGTTCGGGACTGGGAATCCCTATTACCGCCCATTTTTCTCGTGCGGTAGCGAGTGAATAAACACTCGAGCTGAGAATAACCCACTTAGCATGGAAGATACCGACCACCTCCTATCGTTCCATGAATGATCCACGTACGCAAAACGGATAATTTTTTAGAAGTTTTTAGAGGTGGCACATGCAAATTTACTTAGGACGGCAGGGTAATACCGTATATAGGTAGGTATGGTGGACTCATCTGGAATAACTTTGGGTTCAAAGTTTTTGATGTACAAGTAGAATTCCCATTTAGTACAGGCGAAGGCTAGCAATTTAGATTGAGAAGCGGCCAGCTAGAGAGCAACAACGATCATAACCATGCATTATGTATAAGTAACATTGGACACTAGCATGAGTAGGATATGAACACCATGAACATAAATATCATAGAGGCTATGTTGGTTTTGATTCAACTACATGCATTGTAACACCCCAAAATTTTGACCTTGATTTATTAATTAAAATTTTGCCTGGAAATTAAATTTTTATTTTCTGGTTTTATCTTTTAATTTTAGATCACTCTGTCCCTCTGAATCTTTGAGTTTTTTTCCTTCTAGGTGGAAACCTTTCAAAAATATTGTTGGACTTGTATATCTTCCCAAGACCATTTCTTTTTATCAGTGGAATTATTTCTACAATTATTTTTTTCCTGAGCTTTATGTCTTTAAAAAAATGATTTTTCATAAGTTTTAGAGTTCCATTTGCACTACAACCTATTTATATATTTCTTTAAAACTTCCAACAAAATTGGGGGATGTTAGTAGTAGTGTATAATTCAACTTTATGCAAAAACCCATTGGTGCTCTTTGAAAAATTTGAGCAAATCATCCTCATCTTCATTCCGGTCCAGTTTAGTGTTTTGCACTGCAGCCATATTTTCTCTTGCCCTATTGCCCATGATATTGTGCCTGCTTATTGACCACTCTACCAAACCCTTAAGTCTAGGAGATTGGACCCACTAGAAGATTTTAAGCACATGCACTAATACCCTTTATTTTCTGTCCTGATTTGGTTTTCTCAAAAACTTGCACTAGGGAGTTTTTGTTTTTGTCAAACTAACCTTGCCACCCTCTTTATCATCTAAAGAGACTCTGATCTGGAGTTTTTGGCCACCCAAAGAGCTGCCTAGATGCCCATGGCATTCTGTCGAGCACCTTGTGTTCATGGACAGTTTTGGCATAGTTTCATATTTGCACTGTGATCTTGCCCCTCTGGACAAACCAACATGTCCACTAATTTCCTAGCGACCTCTGACCTCTGAACTTGTTCTGTTAATTTGCATTGTTGCCCAAGCCCTCTAGGCCACCCTGGCATTCCGTCGAGCACATGGCGCGCGTGCTCTAGGCGCGCCCAGAGCGCACGTTTTGCACGCGCGCGCGCAACCAAGCCGCCGCATTCGCTTACCCCGCGCCCTGGCCTTTGCTCGCCTGCAGAGCCACGCCCGTCCTCACCCGCTCACCAGGACCATCCAAGCCGCCCCTGGCGCCCTACAACGCCGCCGTCAGAGCCCCCTTGGCGGCACGCCGGCGTCCGCATCACGCTCCTGCCATGGCCGGCACCGCCCCGACCACCCTTGCCCGCCAGCTGCCCCTGGAACAGCTCAAGCTCATCCTCTCGCCCTGCCAGACCCCGCCAGCCATCGCCACGCGCCCCCTGGCTACAGATTGGCGGTTCGCCATTCCTATCCACTGCCGCCGTTGAACCGACCTCGACCGCCTATAAAAGGAGCCCCGAGCTCGTCCAGACCCTCAAGCAACCTCAGGCCATCTCCCTAGTGCTCCCATAGCCAGCAATCGACAGAGGGAGGTCGTCTTCCTCGTCTCCAGCCAGTTCGGCCGCCGCCACGCTCCGGTGCCGAACGTCGCGAGCAGGGCCTTCCCTGTCCTTCCAGCGCCACCGTCCGACTCCCCTCGACCGTGCGGAACCACCCAACACCTCAGCCCCGATCGGGAGCCACCATAGCTCGAGACCCCGATCCACCCGAAACCACCGTCCGCCTTGGAGCTCGCCGGCGGCGACCCCCTCCCCCCCCGCCAGCCTATCGACCACTGGGAGGACCACCCTGGACCAGCGGATCCATCCCCGCCCTCAGAATCCCACGGGGAGCCGCCATTCATCGACGGTGATCGCCGGAGCCCCGCCACCGCTCGGCCAGAGGATAAGCAGGCATGGGCAACTGGTCAAACCTGACCAATGGGCCCAAGGGACCCACTGTCAGTGACCCACGAGTCGACCCGCGCTGGCTTAAGTGGAAACGTATTCCACCGAATACGCCTTCGCTAAGGGGAAAGCGTAAGCCCACGAACCGTTTTTCTTTTTCTGATTTTTATTAAAAATAGAATTTTGACTAAACTTTGACTTGCTATAACTTTTAAAATACAAGTCCATTTGACTGGATTCTTTTTCTGTTGTTTCTCAAATTTTGATCTAGTTTATTTTCATTTATTTGAAAATTCTGCAACAACTTTTTTTGTACTATTTGAAACTATGTGTTAATTTGAAATTTTCTTAAATAGGATTTTGGAGAGGGAAACAACTTTCGAAAAATGCACCCCACTTGCATACTCTTGAAGGCAAGCATTCTGAACCCCGACATAATATTTGTTGTGTGTCGTTCGATGCTAATAACACACCTTGACATGATTAGTTCGGTATTTTATGTGGTGTTATGATCATATTCTATGAGTGCATAATGATGATTCCTTGCTGTTGGAATTTGATATGCTTCTGATAGTAATCACCCTCGTATGCCTTTCATGCCTATCGGGAGGAATCCAGGAAAAGTCATGGGTAGACATGAACTTGTCTCTAATAATTCGTTGAGACGATTATGTCCGGTAAGGCATGGTGAGGTATTGAGGTATGATGAGTGGTGATTCTGTTTGTTGGTGTGAAATATATTTGTTATACTAATCCTGCAGGGAATGCCTTAATCTCCTGAGTCGACCGTAGATCGAGTATTGTTCCAGTAACCCCCATACTTGTTTCGTACTACCACTTGTCCCTGCCATAGGTAGGGTATGGTTCAGTAAGTTGTCAACCCCTTCCTAGCACACACCATACAGAGAGGCCATGGTGGAAGATACCGGCTGCATCCGGTAGACATGCCACCTGGTCCGGGGGCATGGGTGTTTCCGGTTGGAGCCGAGGGGGTAGCTCCCCTAGTTTGCGTGCGTCATAATTTTTTTTATCCCATGCTAGTCAAGGTTGTAGCCTCCCCACTTAGAGTTTCGCTTAACGGTACGTTAGGCTGGTGTGTGCGGTCAGGTGTGTTTTCAATTAAAAGACCGTAGACGAGATTAGCCCCGATGGACTAAAGGAATCCGTTACTCGTGGGTAAAGAGTACACCCTCTACAGAGATTATATCTATTCGAATAGCCGTGTCCATGGTTAAGGACTACAGTGTGGGATGGGTCAATTGTCGGTCTTAGTGTCGGTCTTCGGAGGAAAAAATGCTAAACCAGAACATTGATCATGACATGGGACATATGATGATTATGATTATTATTACTGTAACCTAACCATTGGTATTATTTGAATTATTGAGTATCCCTGGGACGGTTCTACCTCCTGGATATTCACTGTGATTATTCTCATATAAGCCCTTTTTGTGGTGTCGTTGAGACACCCGACTGTGGCATGCTTGTTATTTTTTTACTTTATAAGCCCTTTATGTGGTGTCGCTGAGACGCCCGACTATGGCATGCTTGTTATTTATTTACTTTATAAGCCCTTTATGTGACATCGCTCAGACGCCCGACTGAGGCATACTCTATATTATTATCCTGTCGAAGCGTCGCTTCAGACACCCGATCGGTGCATTTTATTTCTATTCTCGGATTGTTTATTCATGTTTTATATGAATAACCTGCTTGCGTGCATCATGAATTTTATTTCATAACTGACATAGTGATCATGGCATATTTCAGAGCATAATTATCATCTGTTATATTATACCTGTGTTCATAATGTTTGCGAGTACATTCAAAGTACTCACTGTCTTGTCCCTGGCTATTGTCTTGGCCAGATTTCTTGCATGGAGAGGAGCACTGCGATGACAGCCCCGGAACCTAGGCAGTGATGATAACAGTCTCGCGAAGATAGGAGTTATCCAAGTCAGCTATTCCTGTGGGAAATGGAGTCCCATAGACACTAATGAATCACAAACCGCTTCCGCCATCAGCCACTAGAAACCTTGTGTTGTACTTATATGCCAGAATGGTCTTGTACTACATGTTTTGTATTTTTCTTGGAATTTCTGTATCAAGTTGGTGCCTCATCAGCTAACAGTAATCCTAGGGCTGGTGAGCACAAGGACCATTTTCTGGGAGATATATCCTAAAAAACCGGTCGCGACAACCTTGGTATCAGAGCCAGGCTGACCATTGGCTAATCCTATCTTGGCCAGGTCAATAAACCTAGATTAACCAATCCACCAGACCTTAACCTAGCCCCAGCCAAGCTTCTTGTGTAAGATAGCCACACAGTGACCCCGACACCTTTTGGCAGTCGGTGCCCAACCTATCAGCCTAGCCTGTCGATCACGCGTCAGTGACCAAAACCTAAATTGTCTCATTCGCAAGCGTGCGAAGGAAGACTCCGCCCCCTTTTTCAATAAAAAAGGGCACGCTAGCCTCAACCCAACACAGCACAACCTCTACCCCAAACCGAGCCATAATGCCTGGCCCCATTGTGCACAATGAGACCACATCAACCAACCTTAGAGATTTTGTGACCGTGCTAGCAAACCTCACCCGCCGTGCCATTGCATTAGAAGAGCCCCCAGAATATGTTGTGTACCAAGGGCCCATGAGCGGTGAGAGCCGTCATTTCTGTGCCACTGTGCACGTCTATGGTAGGGGTCTATCGCCAGAACGCCCCTACAGGCTCACCGGAAGGACAAGTTCCTTTAAGCCACAAGCCATCCAACTAGCTGCTCGAGAGGCTATAGTTCAACTCCGGCACTTGTCGCCCAAAGTTAACTGTCGCTCGTTCTACTACTACCCCAACCGTGACGGGTATGGTAGGCCACCCCAGGTTGCCAACGGAGATCACGAGACAGATCCTGCATTGTTGCATCTGGTGCGCTATGTAAGTGCACTAGAGGAACTGTTTGATCAAATCACCCTTGATCTGATCGCAGCTCGTGGAGAACTGGTTCGCCGAGCCCCGGCAAGAGGAGGGGTGGAACCCGATGCCGACAACCCAGTCGTGATGTTCGGACAACCGATCGAGTCCTTGAGGTCTGCCCCAACCATCGACCAAAATGTTTTGGTGTCCCCAGAAGTGCTTCGTCGCCTTTTGGGGACACGCTCCAACGGGATTGTGGCCAACAATCCCCGCGATGGTCATCATCGCTACCCCGACTCTGCAGCCCCTCCACTCCATCCAGCTAACCCCGACGGTGAAACCCGTGGAGAAGCCTCGACGTCCACAAGGCACGCCCGCTTAGATATTAACGAGGTAGACTAAGTCACTCGAGTAGTACCAAGTCTTAGTATGTCCACGCCCTGTAATTGTGTGATCTTGTATCGCCATAATTGAATGATGTCTGCTTGTGTGCCCCTATTTTAAATAGTAGCCATGCATAACTATGTTGGTGTACGGTTGCATTTTTAATTCCGGGCGTAGCTACCAAAGACCACCCCCTACGACACCCATAGTAATACGTCACTTTTGTGAGATATGTGTATCTGTGGCATTGACCCTGACCCCATAGAGCAGAACCGACAAACTAGTTGCCCCTCACCGCGATAAATGACCCAGCCCAGATGCTATATAAAAGGCCACCTCGTGACCTTACCAAGTATCCCTCACCTTGTGCACAACTCTCACAGCCATTTCTTTGCCATGCCAAGCCCTAGTATTTATCTGAGAACTCCAGATGCAACCCCAGGTAGTTTTGTTAAAATATTGTGGGACTTTACCTGCAGTACAATGAGTTCTACCCATCCACCCCAGTACGAGTTGCTCAAATCGAGGATCACCCCATCCACCTCGAAATATTGGGCAGTGGTGCACATCCCTCCCGCAAACCCAAACCAAGACCCAACGGAAGTCTCCTTCATGCGGAAATCTATGTCGACCACGCAAATGGCCATAGAAGCTGTTGCGTACGAAGCGCTTGCTCGCATTTGATTCACGGTACCCTATGCCAGCGAACGAGGGTATTATTACTTCCCGAGTCGTGCAGCACCCAGAGAAGTAGCATCTTTTCCCGGTGGACGAATTGAGAGAGACCCAGTACTGGCCAACCTTGCCCAGTATGTCATCGCTCAAGAGCGTTTGACCCAACGAGTAATGGGTTATCTCCAGAGCCTCGCTGATTTAAATCCTCAGATCGCCATCGGCAGACCACTGAGGCCTGACCAAGAGAGACACATTCTTCAACTAGTCAACCCGCTTCCCCCGATAGAAGATGAGTGTGCCCCAGTACCAGAGACATTTTCTCAAGACCCTGTCTATTTGCCGTTTTCATTATAGACGTCACTGCTATGTTTATAGTCCCAACATCTAGTTATGTATTGCAACTTATGCGTGGTATCCTAAATTTGTGCGATGAATTAAATATTTGGTTTCAATTAATGTGAGTAGTTTTTACTGCTTTTAATTTTGATTAACTAATTTCGCTCTCAGTGAATTCTGAAGTGAGATTTTTCCCTGAGTTGTTGCAGCGTATATCTCTTCACAACATAGATTTTTATTCACGCAGCACCACGACAGCAGACTCACAACCACAACCACTAGACCACGTGCACTAATTGCAAATCTACGTGCACATTTTGCACCTAACTGATCACCTCCCTAGCACACCACAGTCTCTGAAGGAGAGATTTGTGGGTAATTATTCGGGTGCAAGTTGCCTCCAACACACTGACAACAGTTAGCACCCAACACCGCACTTAATCCTCATGATCACCGCCACCACGGAGAGCTAACACTCGAGCGGCAACATCACGACGATCATCGAGGATCATCACGCACAAGAGGACGAAGAACCCCAGCAATGCCACCAACCCTCCGCACATCAGGATCATGTACCAGTCCGGCATCACCTCCGCCATTAGAGCCTCGTCTTGAGCTCCTGCAAACAGAAATGGAGGAGAAGGAAGGAGAAGGAGAAGCGAGGCCAGGTGTGAGGAAGAAGAAAGGAGCACCTTGCTCATTTTATAGCTCGAGATCGGTGTACGGTGGGCGAAGTCCACCAGCATCGCTCGTCGCTCGATCACCGGTGTTCGGAGGCGATTCCATGAGCAGTGCCGACAGCGCACTGGCCCGTGAGGTGAGTGCACGCTGCACTGGTAGCTAGCGCGCCGCGCACTACTGTAGTACGGCCTAGATGCTCTACGCGCTAGATGTCGCTGGTGGAGAAAGCGCAGGAAAGCACGCGAGAGAGAGGAAGAAAAGAGAGCCAGAGGTAGAAGAAGAGACTGACAGTGGGCCCCGGGTCCACCTGTCAGCCAGAGAGAGCACTATGCTCTTGGGTATGACCAACGTATTTTAGAAATTTATTCTAAATTTACTGTAACCAAAAGTAGAAATTTCTCGTTTTCCCCAACCATAGATTTTTCCACGCAGCGCCAGTATTCCACACTGTAGTTTTACACCACTTAAATTGCCCACTCACTGTAGCCACATTTTATTGCATGAGTAGGATGGTTATTTTTGTGATCTTACTTTAAGATAGTAGGAGTAATTCTTTTCAAAGCAGCCCTTAGCAAATCTCGAGGGCGAGATTTTTCTTAAGGGGGGTAGTGTTGTAACACCCCAAAATTTTGACCTTGATTTATTAATTAAAATTTTGCCAGGAAATTAAAATTTTATTTTCTGGTTTTATCTTTTAATTTCAGATCATTCTGTCCCTCTGAATCTTTGAGTTTTTTTCCTTCTAGGTGGAAACCTTTCAAAAATATTGTTGGACTTGTATATCTTCCCAAGACCATTTCTTTTTATCAGTGGAATTATTTCTACAATTATTTTTTTCCTGAGCTTTATTTCTTTAAAAAATGATTTTTCATAAGTTTTAGAGTTCCATTTGCATCACAACCTATTTATATATTTCTTTAAAACATCCACCAAAATTGGGGGATGTTAGTAGTAGTGTATAATTCAACTTTATGCAAAAACCCATTGGTGTTCTTTGAAAAATTTGAGCAAATCATCCTCATCTTCATTCTGGTCCAGTTTAGTGTTTTGCACTGCAGCCATATTTTATCTTGCCCTATTGCCCATGATATTGTGCCTGCTTATTGACCACTCTACCAAACCCTTAAGTCCAGGAGATTGGACCCACTAGAAGATTTTAAGCACATGCAATAATGCCCTTTATTTTCTGTCCAGATTTGGTTTTCTCAAAAACTTGCACTAGGGAGTTTTCGTTTTTGTCAAACTAACCTTGCCACCCTATTTATCATCTAAAGAGACTCTGATCTGGAGTTTTTGGCCACCCAAAGAGATGCCTAGATGCCCATGGCATTTTGTCGAGCACCTTGTGTTCATGGACAGTTTTGGCATAGTTTCATATTTGCACTGTGATCTTGCCCCTCTGGACAAACCAGCATGTCCACTAATCTCCTAGCCACCTCTGAACTTGTTCTGTTAATTTGCATTGTCGCCCAAGCCCTCTAGGCCACCCTGGCATTCCGTCGAGCACATGGCGCGCGGGCTCTGGGCGCGCCCAGAGCGCATGTTTTGCACGCGCGCGCGCAACTGAGCTGTCGCGTTCGCTTACCCCGCGCCCTGGCCTTTGCTCGCCTGCAGAGCCACGCCCGTCCTCACCCGCTCACCAGAACCATCCAAGCCGCCCCTGGTGCCCTACAGCACCACCGTTAGGGCCCCCTTGGCGGCACGCCAGCGTCCGCAGCACGCTCCTGCCATGGCCGGCACCGCCCCGACCACCCTCGCCCGCCAGCTGCCCCTAGAATAGCTCAAGCTCATCCTCTCGCCCTGCCAGACCCCGCCAGCCATCACCACGCGCCCCCTGGCTATAGAACGGCGGTTCGCCGTTCCTATCCACTATCACCGTCGAACCGACCTCGACCGCCTATAAAAGGAGCCCCGAGCTCGTCCAGACCCTCAGGCAACCTCAGGCCATCTCCCTAGCGCTCCCATAGCCAGCAATCGACGGAGGGAGGCCATCTTCCTCATCTCCAGCCAGTTCGGCTGCCGCCACGCTCCGGTGCCGAACGTCGCCAGAAGGGCCTTCCCTGTCCTTCTAGCGCCACCGTCCGACTCCCCTCGACCGTGTAGAGGCACCCAACACCTCAGCCCCGATCGGGAGCCACCATAGCTCGAGACCCCGATCCACCCGAAACCACCATCCGCCACGGAGCTCACCGCCGGTGACCCCCTTCACCCCCGCCAGCCTATCGACCACTGGGAGGACCGCCTTCGACCAGCGGATCCATCCCCGCCCTCAGAATCCTGCGGGGAGCCACCGTTCATCGACGGCGATCGCCGGAGCCCCGCCACCGCTCGGCCAGAGGAGAAGGAGGCGCGGGCGACTGGTCAAACCTGACCAGTGGGCCCAAGGGACCCACTGTCAGTGACACACGAGTCGACCCGCGCTGGCTTAAGTGGAAACGTATTCCACCGAATACGCCTTCGCTAAGGGGAAAGCGTAAGCCCACGAACCGTTTTTCTTTTTCTGATTTTTATTAAAAACAAAATTTTGACTAAACTTTAACTGGCTATAACTTTTAAAATGCAAGTCCATTTGACTGGATTCTTTTTCTGTTGTTTCTCAAATTTTGTCTAGTTTATTTTCATATTTATTTGAAAATTTTCTGAACAACTTTTTTTGTACTGTTTGAAACTATGTGTTAATTTGAAATTTTCCTAAATAGGATTTTGGAGAGGGAAACAACTTTCGAAAAGTGGACCCCACTTGCATACTCTTGAAGGCAAGCATTCTGAACCCCAGCATAATATTTGTTGTGTGTCGTTCGATGCTAATACAACACCACCTTGACATGAAGTGTTCGGTATTTTATGTGGTGTTATGATCATATTTATGAGTGCATAATGATGATTCCTTGCTGTTGGAATTTGATATGCTTCTGATAATAATCACCCTCGTATGCCTTTCATGCCTATCGGGAGGAATCCGGGAAAGTCTCTGTCTTGGGTAGACATGAACTTGTCTCTAATAATTCGTTGAGACGATTATGTCCGGTAAGGCATGGTGAGGTACGATGAGTGGTGATTCTGTTTGTTGGTGTGAAATATATTTGTTATACTAATCCTGCAGGGAATGCCTTAATCTCCTGAATCGATCGTAGATCGAGTCTTGTTCCAGTAACCCCCATACTTGTTTCGTACTACCACTTGTCCCTGCCATAGGTAGGGTACGGTTCAGTAAGTTGTCAACCCCTTCCTAGCACACACCGTACAGAGAGGCCATGGTGGAAGATACCGGATGCATCCGGTAGACATGCCACCTGGTCCGGGGGCATGGGTGTTTCCGGTTGGAGCCGAGGGCGTAGCTCCCCTAGTTTGTACTTAGAGTTTCTCTTAACGGGTGTCGTGGGTGATTCCAGACACCGGTAAGTTAGGCTGGTGTGTGCGGTCAGGTGTGTTTTCAATTAAAAGACCATACACGGGATTAGCCCCGATGGACTAAATGAATCCATTACTCGTGGGTAAAGAGTACACCCTCTACAGAGATTATATCTATTCGAATAGCCATGTCCATGGTTAAGGACTACAGTCTGGGATGGGTCAAGTGTTGGTCTTAGTGTCGGTCTTCGGAGGAAAAATTGCTAAACCAGAACATTGATGATGACCTGGGACATATGATGATTATGGTTATTATTACTATAACCTAACCATTGGTATTATTTGAATTATTGAGTATCCCTGGGACGGTTCTACCTCCTGCATATGCACTGTGATTATTCTCATATAAGCCCTTTTGTGGTGTCGCTGAGACGCCCGACTGTGGCATGCTTGTTATTTATTTACTTTATAAGCCCGTTGTGTGGTGTCGCTGAGACGCCCGACTGTGGCATGCTTGTTATTTATTTACTTTATAAGCCCTTTATGTGACGTCGCTCAGACGCCCGACTGAGGCATGCTCTATATTATTATCCTATCGAAGCGTTGCTTCAGACACCCGATTGGTGCATTTTATTTCTATTCTCGGATTGTTTATTCATGTTTTATATGAATAACCTGCTTGCGTGCATCATGAATTTTATTTCGTAACTGACGAAGTGATCATGGCATATTTCATAGAATAATTATCATTTGTTATATTATACATGTGTTCATAATGTTTGCGAGTACATTCAAAGTACTCACTGGCTTGTCCCTGGCTATTGTCTTGACCAGATTCCTTGCATGGAGAGGAGCACTGTGATGACAGCCCCGGAACCTAGGCAGTGATGATAACAGTCTTGCGAAGATAGAAGTTATCCTGGTCAGCTATTCCTGTGGGAAATGGAGTCCCATAGACACTGATGAACCACAAACCGCTTCCGCCATCAGCCACTAGAAACCTTGTGTTGTACTCATAGGCCAGAATGGTCTTGTACTACATATTTTGTATTTTGCTTGGAATTTCTGTATCAAGTTGGTGCCTCATCAGCTAACAGTAATCCTGGGGCTGGTGAGCACAAGGACCATTTTCTGGGAAATATATCCTGAAAAACCAGTCGCGACATGCATGAACATGTACCAAGTCAAGCCACTTGAACATTCAGAGGAGGATACCATATCATCATACTACATCACAATCATTTTAATGCTATGTTGATATCCAAGATAAATCATTATTCACTCCTAGCTACTTATGCATGAAATGAGAAACTATAATCTCTAATTGCCATTGCATACATGTTTAATCATAATGGGCTAAAGCCTGGATACTAGGTTATACATATTTACACAAAGAGAACAAGTCGAGTTCATACCAGTTTCTCATTGCCACGGCCAGTTCATCGAATTTCATCATTATTGCTGTAGGATTGAAAGTATGTCTAGAGGGGGGGTGATTAGACTACTTGACCAAATAAAAACTTAACCTTTTCCCAATTTTAGTTATTGGCAGATTTTAGCTATTTTAGGACAAGTCAAGCAATCATCACATAATTCAAGCAAGCATGCAAAGAGTATATTGGCAGCGAAAAGTAAAGCATGCAACTTGCAAGAATATAAAGGGAAGCGTTTGGAGATTTCAAACGCAATTGGAGACATGGATGTTTTTCCCGTGGTTCGGATAGGTGGTGCTATCCTACATCCACGTTGATGGAGACTTCAACCCACGAAGGGTAACGGTTGCGCGAGTCCACACAGGGCTCCACCCAAGGGCAACGGTTGCGCGAGTCCACGGAGGGCTCCACCCACGAAGGGTCCACGAAGAAGCAACCACCCACAAAGGTCCACGAAGAAGCAACCTTGTCTATCCCACCATGGCCATCGCCCACGAAGGACTTGCCTCACTAGCGGTAGATCTTCACGAAGTAGGCGATCTCCTTGCCCTTACAAACTCCTTGGTTCAACTCCACAATCTTGTCGGAGGCTCCCAAGTGACACCTAGCCAATCTAGGAGACACCACTCTCCAAGAAGTAACAAATGGTGTGTAGGTAATGAACTCCTTGCTCTTGTGCTTCAAATGATAGTCTCCCCAACACTCAACTCTCTCTCATAGGATTTGGATTTGGTGGAAAGAAGATTTGAGTGGAAAGCAACTTGGGAAGGCTAGAGATCAAGATTCATATGGTAGGAATGGAATATCTTGGTCTCAACACATGAGTAGGTGGTTCTCTCTCAGAACAATGAGTTGGAATGTGTGTGTGTTCTGATGGCTCTCTCACAATGAGAAAGAGGTGGAGGGGTATATATAGCCTCCACACAAAATCCAACCGTTACACACAGTTTTCCAATCTCGGTGGGACCGAATCATAAAACTCGGTCGGACCCGAAAATGTAAACCTAGTGACCGTTAGGAATTTCGGTGGGACTGACATGCAACTCGGTAGGACCGATTCGGTTAGGGTTTGGGCATAACGTAATCTCGGTGAGACCGATTACACAAACTCGGTGAGACCGAGTTTGGTAATTAGCTAACCAGAGAGTTGGTCAGGCAAACTCGGTGGGACCGATTTGCTCTTTCGGTGAGACCGAGTGGAACTCGGTGAGACCGAAAAGTTACAAAGGGGAAACACTGAGTTTACATTGCAATCTCGGTGGGACCGATTCGCTCTTTCGGTGGGACCGAAAAGTTACGAAAGGGAAACAGAGAGTTTGCAACCCCATCTCGGTGAGACCGAGATCCTTATCGGTAGAACCGAATTGCTAGGGTTTGGCAATGGCTAATGACAAGTGAAACTCGGTGGCGCCGGATAGGAAGAATCGGTAGGACCGAGTTTGGCTTAGAGTTTAGGTCATATGTGGATATGGGAAAGTAGTTGAGGGTTTTGGAGCATATCATTAAGCACATGAAGCAAGAGGCTCATTAAGCAACACCTCATCCCTCCTTAATAGTATTGGCTTTTCCTATGGACTCAATGTGATCTTGGATCACTAAAATATGAAATGAAGAGTCTTGAGCTTTTGAGCTTGAGCCAATCCATTGTCCTTAGCATTTTGAGGGTTCCACTTTCATATCCATGCCATGCCAATCATTGAGCTTTCCTGAAATAATCATCTTGGAATAGCATTAGCTCAATGAGCTATATGTTGTTATGAATTACCAAAACCACCTAGGGATAGTTGCACTTTCAATCCCCCCTTTTTGGTAATTCATGACAACATATAGATCAAAGCTTTGACAAAAGATAATAAGCATGAAACATATCGTCGCTTTGAGAAGTATGTGATAAGTAAGAGCTCCCCCTAAATTTGTGCATATTTAAAAAATTTGCTTTGGACTGCAAATGCACAAAGAGTTAGAGTCATGGGTTACTCTTCCATGTCACATACATCTTGGTGGAGCGCTGAAAATGATAAGATTGAAATACATGCACTCATCACCAAGAATAGTGAATGATCACAAACGATAGATAGAATGATAATATTTAAGCAAGCATTAAGCAAACATTAAGTGTAGCTTATGATCAAACACATGATCATCGATGTCTCACAAACATAAGGACGTAGTATCTCACACACAAAAGCAAACAAAGTTCGAAGAAACCACCAAATAAAACAAGAGAGAAAAGCAACACTCTCTCTCTCGAAGCCTATGATCTATACATCTTCTCCCCCTTTGGCAACAAGTTACCAAAAAGTTCCTAGAAAATGCATAGTGCTAAGTCGTCGCTCAGGCTTGATCTTCAGGTGGTGGTGGAGTCCGAATCACGCCAAGGACGAAGGCTTCTGTAGATGTTGAAGTAGTCGCAGGAGTTGGAGCTGAAGTTGACGCTAGAGCTGAGGCTGTAGCTGGTGCTGAAGTTGTAGCTCTGGTGTCAGCAACTGGTACGGCAGACGACCTCGGGCCTCGTGGCACTCTAGAAAAAGCATGAGTGGTAGTCCTTCCTCTCCTCTCATTCATGTCCTCCTGGAGCTGCTCCACTGCAGACTGGACTTCTGTTACCTTCACATCCAACTCATAGAACTTCTGTTCCATGATCCTCTCTAGGCTCTGCTGATTTTTAGTGAGGTTGGCTAGACTTTGCTCAATTCTCAGTGAGGATGCAATCAAGTAACTGAGCTGCTCTTGTTTGGTCTTCAAGAAGTAGTCAGATGCCTCCTCTTGAGTAGGCATCCTGGCAGCTTTCTCCTTCTCCACCTTCTCCTTCTTTGCAAATGCTTGTGCAGACGATGGCTCATTTTCTGTCATCACAACTTCATTGTTCTCAAAATCTGGACGGATGGGCAGGTGTTCCTTATCCAACAAATATATGTCCATGCCCATCTTGGAGTTGATGAGCTCCTGAATCTGAGGGGCATATCCACAGCTCCTCTTTTGATCTGCAGCTGTCCTCTTAATGGTCTCCACAATGAGACTCATGACCTTGAATTTCTGAGGCACGTCAAATACATGAAGCAAGTTGATCGCGTGACCTCTGATCATCTTGTGATCTCTAGACTTAGGCAATAGAGTGTGCCTTAGTATCCAACTGATAGTAGGCAATCCTGAGAGCAGATAGTGCACTGAGCCAAACTTGAATGTGTCAAGAGCTTCATTGGGAATTTCCTTGTACATGTTGGACATGGAGTTATGGTCCATCTTCTTCTTGGCATAGATGTCCAAGTCCTCATCTTGCTCTTCTGGGGCATTGATGATCTGTGCCCACTCAGCCACTGTAGATTGGTACCTTGTACCCTCAAACATCCAAGTAATCCTTCCATCCGGATAAAAGTGAGCTGTGGAGTAGAACTGCATGATGAGTTCCTCGTTCCACTTTGTGAGCTTCTGCCCAACAAAGTCCTCTACTCCACACGCTCTGAAGCTGTCCTGAACTCCTGGGTAGTGCTCTTCATTCTCCTTGATATAGCTCCAGTCGACCCATCTCATGTCACAAATGATTGGCTTCTTGTCAAGCAAAACAGTCTCATAAAAGTCTTGTTGCTCCTTTGTATGAAACCTGTAATCCACGGCAGTCCTTCTTCTAGAAGCATACGGGTCTGCTTCTCTCCATTTCCTTAGCCCTGAGTCTCTCCTGAGCTTCATGTCCTCAGCCACGGGATGAGCATCATTGTGGTCTGGGATCTTGGGCTTGAGCTTCCGGAGGACACTTTCTTCCTCTTCTTCAGTAGCTTCAGGCACTGGGGCCTTGTTCTTTTCTGCAGCTGGGATGCTTCGTGTGTTTCTCTTTGGTGCATTCTTAGGCTTAGGTGCAGCCTTAGGTGTTTCCTTGGGCTTGGATGCAGCTGTTCCTGACCTTAGAGCATCTCCCATGAGTTTGGCTGCCTTGGGCGCTGGTGCAGCTGCCTCTTCTTCCTCCTCCTCTTCTACCATGATGGAGGCTCTCCCAAGCACTTTGGCTACAGTCTTTTTCACCCTCTCTTTCCTCTTTTTGCTCTCAGCAGCCATGGGCTCAATGGGAGCAGGTGCAGGCTTCTCAGTTGATACTCTAGCCTTTGACATTGGCTGCCTGCCTGCTGGCCTCTTGACTTTCAGCCCTGGCTTTGAGCCTTGAGCTGGCTCAACTCTTTTGGAGGTGGCCTCTTCCTCTGCCACATAGTCTTCATCCTCAGAATCAGACGTTCTCTTCTTCCTTTGACGTGTGGCAGCCTTAGGCAGATTGCTGGGTGTGCTCCTGCTGCCATCATCAGAAGAACTTGAGGGGCTAGTGCCCTCACTCATCACAACTTGCTGCTCTGAGAGGTTTTGGCTGTCACTTTGATCAGACATGTTGCACACTGACTGCTGACCCTGTGAATAGATTATGGATAAGATAGAGTGGATGAGCATCACAAAAAGCAGAGATTTTTGCAAAAGAATAATCCAAAAACTTAGTTTTAGTTTTCCACAGAAAGCATCTCGGATCTATCGATTTTCAAACTCGGTGACACCAAAGCAGTTTTGACACCAGAACTGGTGAACTCGGTCAGACCGAGTCACTATTCGATGGCACCGAGACTGCTAGGGTTTCACAGAATTTCAAAATCGGTCGCACCGATAAGTTATTCTCGGTCAGACCAAGTTTCACTTGTGCAATGGCAAAAGCCAGATCGGTGGGACCGAGTTTTTCAACTCGGTGGGTCCGAGATGGTTTCGGCGGAAACCTAAACCTAGAATTTTCGAATTAAACCTAATCTATGAGTGTTTTGACTGGATAGGAGTGTTTCAAACGTGGCAAGAATCATGATGATCACAATGTGCTAGGAATCAGATTGAGGAATAGCACAATGATCAAGTCCATACCCTAGTTCGGCGTGGACTTGCTACGGCGGCAACGGCGGGGCAGAAATCCGTTGACGGTGGCGGAGACCAGCGACTAGAGGCTGCTGGCGGCGAGGAGACGATCCGGAGACCTCGGGGGCAGAGCAGGCTATCGCGCGGGCGAGGAGGTTTCGAAGAAATTTCCAAAATTCTGCCCGTCACTATATATAGCCCGACCCTGTTGGTGTGACCGAGTGGAACAACTCGGTGGCACCGAGATGCAAAACTGTGTGCAGTTATTGCAACTCGGTGTGACCAAAAAGTTCAAATCGGTTGCACCGAGATCGAAAACCTAGATGAACTTAATGAACTCGGTAGGACCGAAATGGAGTATCGGTCAGACCGAGATTCATAAAGAGGTTTTGGAAGTTTAAGTCTATGACGAATCGGGGACTCCGAGCGCTCCTCACACAGAGTGGTTCGAACCTGACTTGATCAAATTTTGTGATGCAGCATGAATAGAGTTTGAGACAAGAAAAGCATAGATAGCTAGAGGAGGTTCTTAGGCATTCTTGTCCATCCACTTGGCAAAAGAAGATAAAGCCAAACAATCAAAGAAGCAAGTGGATGTCCTCGAATGAGTAAAATATGCAATCAGCATGCTCACACAATAAGATAGCAAATGAAATATGTGGCAAAGCATGCACAACCAATTCTAGCATCTATCAAGCAATTTGCGATGACAAGGTCATCTATATATGAGTATATTGACTTAGGAGTCAAGTGAGAACACTTGATCGTAGGTCATACTCATCGTTTAAGCTCAAGTGGGGTTACCACTTTTACATAAAGCATTGTTTTGTTCACATCTTTAGAGTTGCTTTAGCTCAAGTCTTAGAGTAAAGCTCCCCCTAGATGTGATATCCCCCCTAAGAGGGATGAACTAACCTTGGGTTTTGTCGATGATGACTTCATGTAGATATTGAAGATGTGGATGCTCAATGTTGATGTAGATCTCTTGGAGCTATCCATTTGAGTGAATTGCACTTTCAATACCTACATGGGTTAGTCCCACAAGGAACAAACAAGGATATCCATAGACATAGAGTGATGCACACACAAGATGATGTCCATGAAAACTTTAGGTTACCTTGTCCCTTGTCTTACCAACAAGAGGGTTTGTGACTCCTTGAACTAGTGCAAGATGTGGAAGTTGATTGCACTTGTTCTTGCCAAAATGATAAGAGTGAAGTATGTTGGCGGAGTCACCCTCAAGAACTCTTTAGTTCTTCTTCTTTTGGATCCACATCATCTTGATGGGAATCCTTGGAGTTGTAGTCGTACTTGATGAAGTAGAGCTTGAAGTAGTCTTGGGAATCCACTTGACTAAGGTCTTTGGAGCTTCTTCAAATGCATCAATTTCCTCTTGAAGCTTGTCCTTGCCTTTTTGCTCATAGTCTTGTGGTGGAAGATCATCTTGAGCTTGTGTCCCCTAGAAAGAAGTATACTTCTCTTGTTGAGGGACAAACTTTGTCTTGGGGTATTGATCTTCTTCCCACTCAACTCCATTGGCATTGAACTTTCGTTCAAAACCAACACCTTGATTCTTCCGGTGCATTCCTTGCTTGCGCACAATTTCCTCGAATTGCTTACACCCGGCAAGGCTTTTGTACACTCCTTTCTCTATAATTCCCTTCAATAAGCTATTTTCTTGCTCAAGTATAACTTGGCTAAGAGGATCATTAGTGGAATCAAGAGAACTACTAGAAGCAACAATATTGTATTTAGCATGATCATTGTTACTACTAGAGGAAGAATCTTTCTTGTTAGACTTGACTTGAGGCATGTAAGTGGATAAGAGTAAACGCTTGGCAATGTAAGAAGAACTTTTCTTGCGGAGATCATCATTGATTGCCTTTAAGAACTCATGCTCTTGCTCAAGATTGAGCTTTTCAAAGCGTAGCTTCTCATGAGCCCTTAAAAGTTCTCGATGATCTTCGAAGATAGTGTCATGAGCTAACTTAAGAGTTTTTAGTTCTTTAGTTAGAGCCTCAATCTTCTCCTTATCATTGTCATTCGTTTTATCTTGATTAGCATGATTAATTGGCCTTTCATCATAGTATTCATCACTAGAGTTATCACCAATTAAATCATCACCCAACAAGTCATCTTCACCACTATTGAAATCAACATACTCGGGGTGTGTTACCTTAGGACCTTTGGCCATGAAGCATCTTCCAATTCCTTCATTTGGTGAGTCAAATATGTCGTAGGAGTTGGTTGACACAAGTGCTAGACCGGCAACACCTTCATCTTGAGTATCTTCGGAGTCGGAGTGATAACTTCTCTCGGAGTGGCTGTCGGAGTCGGAGCCGGATACCCATTCACCAACATGAGCTTGATGTCTTCGTCTTGTGTAGCTCCTTGATGATTTTTCCTTCCTTTCCGAATCCTTGCTTCTCCATGAGTATCTTCGTTCATAATGATCATCTCTACTCCTTCTCTCTCTTTGTGGTGATCCTTTGCTTCTTCTTCTTCTTGTAGAATCTTCTCTTCTTTTGTAGGGAGCCGTACACTCATTGGAATAGTGTCCGGGTCTTCCACAATTGTAATAGTTTCACTCTCGACTAGAAGATCTTTTGTCATTGTAGGACCTTGATTTGGAGTTTCTATCTTTGCTTCTATTCTTGTAGAACTTGTTGAAGTTCTTCACCATTAAGCTCAATTCTTCATTGAAGTCTTGTTTCTCACTTGATGATGTAGGGCTTCACATGAGGCTTTGTAGGCACCACTTGATTTGTTGTGAAGTTCCTCTTTATCCTTAAGTGACATCTCATGAGCAACAATTTTTCCAATCACTTCTGTTGGCTTGAGATCTTTGTAATTGGGCATCATTTGGATCAATGTGCACACGGTATCATATTTTCCATCCAAGGCTCTTAGGATCTTCTTGATGATGAATTTATCGGTCATCTCTTCACTTCCTAAGCCGGCAATCTCATTTGTGATGAGAGCAAGCCTAGAGTACATTTCAGCGACACCTTCACCATCCTTCATCTTGAACTTGTCAAGTTGGCTTTGGAGCACATCCAACTTGGATTCCTTGACGGAGTCGGTACCTTCGTGCATATCAATCAAAGTGTCCCAAATTTCCTTTGCATTCTCAAGGCAGCTGATTTTGTTGAATTCTTCGGGGCACAATCCGTTGAAGAGAATATCACAAGCTTGAGCATTGTATTGCAACATCTTCAACTCATTCGCGGTAGCTTCACGGTTTGGTTCTCTCCCGTCAAAGAAGTCACCTTGCAAACCAACACACACAATAGCCCAAACGGCGGGGTTATGTCCAAGAATATGCATTTTCATTTTATGCTTCCAACTAGAAAAATTAGTACCATCAAAGTAAGGACCTCTACGGTGATAATTTCCCTCGCTAGACGCCATACTCTCCTAGGTTGTGAAACCAAGGCTATGACCACCAAAAGCTATGGAGATCAAGCAAATGGAGACCAAAGCTCTGATACCACTTGTAGGATCGAAAGTAAGTCTAGAGGGGGGGTGATTAGACTACTTGACCAAATAAAAACTTAACCTTTTCCCAATTTTAGTTCTTGGCAGATTTTAGCTATTTTAGGACAAGTCAAGCAATCATCACATAATTCAAGCAAGCATGCAAAGAATATATTGGCAGCGGAAAGTAAAGCATGCAACTTGCAAGAATATAAAGGGAAGGGTTTGGAGATTTCAAACGCAATTGGAGACACGGATGTTTTTCCCGTGGTTCGGATAGGTGGTGCTATCCTACATCCACGTTGACGGAGACTTGAACCCACGAAGGGTAACGGTTGCGCGAGTCCACACAGGGCTCCACCCAAGGGCAACGGTTGCGCGAGTCCACGGAGGGCTCCACCCACGAAGGGTCCACGAAGAAGCAACCACCCACAAAGGGTCCACGAAGAAGCAACCTTGTCTATCCCACCATGGCCATCGCCCACGAAGGACTTGCCTCACTAGCGGTAGATCTTCACGAAGTAGGCGATCTCCTTGCCCTTACAAACTCCTTGGTTCAACTCCATAATCTTGTCGGAGGCTCCCAAGTGACACCTAGCCAATCTAGGAGACACCACTCTCCAAGAAGTAACAAATGGTGTGTAGGTAATGAACTCCTTGCTCTTGTGCTTCAAATGATAGTCTCCCCAACACTCAACTCTCTCTCATAGGATTTGGATTTGGTGGAAAGAAGATTTGAGTGGAAAGCAACTTGGGAAGGCTAGACATCAAGATTCATATGGTAGGAATGGGATGTCTTGATCTCAACACATGAGTAGGTGGTTCTCTCTCAGAACAAATGAGTTGGAATGATGTGTGTGTTCTGATGGCTCTCTCACTTAATGAGAAAGAGGTGGAGGGGTATATATAGCCTCCACACAAAATCCAACCGTTACACAGTTTTCCAATCTCGGTGGGACCGAATCATAAAACTCGGTCGGACCGAAAATGTAAACCTAGTGACCGTTAGGAATTTCGGTGGGACTGACATGCAACTCGGTAGGACCGATTCGGTTAGGGTTTGGGCATAACATAATTTCGGTGAGACCGATTACACAAACTCGGTGAGACCGAGTTTGGTAATAAGCTAACCAGAGAGTTGGTCAGGCAAACTCGGTGGGACC